>NC_142673.1:27393612-27501112 GCF_964200805.1 Pocillopora damicornis
TATAAGCAGTGTACATTTTATATTTTTAGCGAGGGAGAAGTTGAAGATGACGATCGGCCGGAGGAGGCTTGCGCTTCGACTTAGGAACCCATAGCTCCTGGTGAGTGAAATATTTCCAACCTGCGAAATTTAACAACAAGTATAATTTCCGAATGCGTATACCATAGAATAACTTGAATTTGTTTAGGATATTATTCTATAAATGTTGAGGATAATTGATTTATTCATTGAAAATTATATTTTTGTTTGAATGTGTTGTTGGTGGCCCCTCTGCTCCTTCTGCTGCTACCAGATTCTAACCACAAATAGTGTACTACGTAAGTCCATGAAGTGGTGGAAAACTATGGTTTACCACCTATTTGACATGGCTGTAATCAATGGCTTTATCCTTTTCAAAGAGCATCAGGCTCAGTTTCCTGACAATGAAGCTCTAAAAAGGCCCTCTCAGTATTCTTTGGGTGATTTCTGGGAAGAAATTGTTGGCAACTCTGTGGTTTACCCGATTATGGTAGTCCACCAGAGAATACCATGATGAAATCACCCCCTTCCACCCCAGAGGAATTTACAACTGTCCATATCCCAGTTTTCTCTGATACTCAGAGATGCTGTGTGGTATGTTATAAAGAGGGTAGGGGAGATTTCAGGGTTCGATCTTATTGCAATGCCCCTCAATGTCCAAAGTGTATGCATGTTAGTAAGGGTTGGGATTGTTTTGCAGTGTTTCACTCTAAGAAGTACCACAGGCAAATTTTGCTGATGTTTATTCCAATGTTTTCAGATGTTGTGTTTCTCAAAAATATCAGAAAAAAAAATAATAACTTTTTTTACCTTGTTGCTTTTATCTTTGTCAGTGGGAATAGTTGTGATTTGGTCCTTGTTTTCTCAGGGAGGACTCTCATTAGTTAGTAGGGATGTTAAAAGGCAAATTCATTCACCCAGTAACACATCAGGGCCTACCCATCCTCCTGTTATAAAGTCGAATTTCCCAACAAATGTTTTTTCCTGCTAATTTTTTGGAATGACATGGTTGTAGGTGTTATTCCTGTAAATATTTGTTGAGATATGAATTGAAAACTGAATGTGGACAAATTTTTGCTAATTTTTTTGGAATGACCTGGGTGCACATAAAAATTCATAAAAAATTAATTATTTATTCTTTTTCTTTCAGATTTTCAGGAAATGTTGCTGACATATCAATAATTAACTTCTGTTGTCAATTAATCTTGAGTAACCTATACCTGTGAGGAAAAGTGACTTTTGACCTCAAGTTTTACACTATGTCTTACTTATTTTGTGTTTTAAATTTTACTTTTTAGGAAAGTCCTGGGTTTCAATGATGAATTTTTTTTTTCCTGAGAAGCCCATTCTACACACTTTAAAATGACATATTGTAGGTGTTATTCCTGTAAATATTTGTTGAGATATGAATTAAAAACTGAATGTGGACAAATTTGTGCGTTTTTTGTAACTGCTGGTGTTGGGTTGAAGGGTACCTTTAACAGGCTTCAGGTATATCAAAGGGTAGGGAATTGAAGAGTTGAAGTATAGGAAATGACAGGAAAATCTATCATTTAAGTTTTTTAAAACAGGTTCCCTTACTTGTGTAAATTAAGACCGTAGTTGTTCAGAATAGTGATTATATCGTATCAGCAAAAACCTGCATTTTCCATCGATTCACTCAACAGATATTTGTTGCAACTGCCGGGTTAATCTTGACATGAAGAAAATAGGGGAGCTGCCCACAAAGCTTCCGGAGACCAAGAACCTTTCTTACGAGGAAACTGAGACCATTGAGACTTCTGTAAGTTCTGACCTGGCACTCAATGGAAATAGTGTTATTAACAGTGGCACCAAACAAGGCCCGCGGGGCAAAAAAGATTAAAAAAAAAAATGGATAGGGACCTTATCATCACAAAATCTGCATGAGCGGGCCCTGTTTCCTTACTGCCTTTCCTTGAAATGTAACGAATAGGGATAGAGAGCACAAATTAACCGATTTTGTAGACCTCAGACTGTGTGCTGGTATCCAAGAAAACAGTGCCATATGTTTATTTTGTGCCTTCTACGTCCGTTTTTCCCGAGTTCCGCAGATAATGAAGAGGTTTAATACCCCGTGCATTTTATGTCGCCCTTGCGTCTGCACACAGTTGAAATTTATTCAGCGGATTTTCTATTTTTATTCTCACCAAAATCTGAGAACTTGAAGCAGTGGCAACAAGTTAAAGACCACGTAGTCCGCGATGGTAAGCTGAGGCCAAATTGTTCTTTTAAGAATAAAGGGTTCATTTAAAAAAAACTGCATTTTTGCTTCCACTTGCCCCCACCTACACACACGCATCCCTCCACCTTATACCGCCAGGGATACGAGTTCATGTGATTTTCTCAAGGTTAAGGATACGGTGAATAACGCCCAGAAAAACGTTTCGGGTTTCCAATATATCACTCCGGGTTCCTTTACTACTCGCTTCAAAGTTCGTACTTATTTGTTATAATGAAAGGTATTTAATGTAATAAATTAGGCACTTTTTATCATAAATGAAGGCAGCAAAAAAGGTTTTACTTTTAGTCCATAATAAAGGCAATAAAGATCAGGAGGGTTTATTGATCTTTGTCTAAGTGTTGGTTAACTTTGATAATTATGTACCCAATTAATTTTTTTTTAATACAGTTTACGTTATATTTATATTGCGTCCTTGTCTAGGGCGTGATGTGTAACCTTCCAATTGCTGCAAGTACTCCTTGTTCGGTGGTAGCAAAACGTCATTATATTTACCATCAACCCTCCTAGAAAAAACCGAGACAAGCACCACAGGAATGAAGTCGGAAGAACCTATTGACCACCTTAGCGCAAAGCCAAGCAAGCGGTTTCGGCTGTTCTTGGTGAAATAGCGCCTAATGATCTAGATCTTCTCTGGGAATCTATTATGTCCTCAAAACAAAATGAAACTGGAAATCACACTTGTTCTAGTGGTTTGGATAAAGAATTGATGTACACGCTGGCAAACTGCTACAAAAATGCAAACGAAAGGGATTCTCGCAGGCAGATATTGTCCATAATGGCGGATAAGGTTAGCTTGGCAACAATTCAACAGTGAATCCCAGGCCTGACAAGTTATCGGTTTAAGGTCGCCAGGCAGCATGATGCAGTCCATGGCAGTGGAAAACTGGTGCCTACCAATGCACAAACGAAGTTATTCATGCCTGAAGCAAAATTAGCGCATTTCCATTTCCGAGCATGATTTCACACCCATGAGTCGCAGTACACTGCTAAGAATTCTGCATGTTTGTTCCGCTTCGACTCGCAAGTCATTGCAAGGGTTAGATTACGTAAGCTGTTCTGGTGCGCAGGCATTTGAAGATCTTGTGAACGTTGTGCACCAGCTCGGGGAAAACGGAATGGATCTTACATGGACAAAAACACAAAAGGAAGCTTTAAAGGAGGCAAAGCGGTACCTCAAGACTGATTTCGAGGTAAAATAAGAAAGTGAAAAAGGGAAATAACTTTGTTGCGCGCCTGGCGTAGGTGTATTATGAATGTTACTCGACTGCCTACTACATGAGTGCTCTCTAATTGGTTACTGCTCGCGTCTAGGTAGGTGAATAAGGGTGGATTCCCACTGTCGCGTAAATTTCACGTGCATACACACGTAGCTTTTAAGCGCGTAATTTAAATAGAGGCAATGTTTGAAAGGTCGCACGTAAACGTAAAAGTTGAGCGAGGTTTAGCTTTTACGTTTACTCGTGGCATTCCATACGTTCTTCTATTTTATTCACACCCTTAACCCTATTTAGACCGGGGAAGGTTTGAAGCCCCCTTTGCTTAAAAGTTGATCAATTTCGAAACCACTCAAGCTTTGAGCACCAAACCCAGCGACTTTTCCTAAAAATCATCTGGGGACATTTTAAAGTCGTCGTGACTTGTACGTCAGCAATGACGTTACCATGGCAACCGAGTTTTGAGAGCCATATTTTCCAAATCTTGCTGTTTTACTCATTCAATTATACCCTTACACTGTTCTCATACGCCGTCAAGAAATGCATTGTTATTATTGTGATTCCGTGACTGATCGACTCCCCAATATCACGTTTAGTCACGAAACAAAGAGTTTAGCGTTTCAAAATGGCCAAAACTCACCCAGTTTGGCTTTTCTATCTCACTCTTTAAGTAGAAACGCAACTTTGCAACTGTAAAACCTACAAGGATTAAGAAAAATGAGTATTTGGGGATCAAATATCCACTTTCATGGATTTCGAAACTGGAAGTGTTTACACAATTACCGCCGACCCACCATGAAAATTCCTTAACTTCGATACCGCCTTATAGAGATTTCCTTCAATAACCCAAGCTAATTCCCAGGTATGTTTTAGATGTATGTATAAATGTGGGATTTAACTAGAATGAAGTCAATTTGGAGTTATACCACATGTGCAATATTGCCGTCGAAAATCAATAACAAAACGGAGTTTTTGTTATCCATAAAACCTATTCCTCATTTTTGAATAATTTCTGCTCAGCGAGTGTCGCTTTTGCTCTTAAAGAATCTTCTAGTAAAAGAAGAACAGTGATTCTGTTGAAATAAAGTGTCCAAATTTCTCCGTGCGACTTTGCTTGCGAACGAGAGGCAAGTTGGTGTATGCAAATTTCACGTAAATGATTAGCAAATTTTGTGACTCCGACCACAAAAACCGATATTCTAATTTTTCTAAAAAATAAACAGCTTTTGGCGGGAACAATCCACATCAGGCAGAGATTCCAACCCTCCCGATTTGATCGGGAGTCTCCCGATTTGATGTCTTGCCTCCCGCTCTCCCGATTTTTACCAAATTCTCCCGATTTATCATAAAATTCTGAAAACTAGGGGAAAATTGCTAATCTTTAGAATTTTTGGCGATCTGTCACTGTGAAACACTCATATTATACTTACTTTCTTCGTGAAGAGCATTATGGTATGTTATAACTCAGGCCGGAATGATGTCAAAATTCAGGAAATGGCACTTGAGAGAACCTAAATTTGCAAAATTTCCCGGGGGCATGCCCCCTGACCCCCCTAGAAGCTCGCACCTTTGGCACTAATAATTACTCCCTATTTTCCATCACATGGGGTTGGAATCTCTGATCAGGTATCTTATCTACCAAAAAGCTACTTAAGGAAAAAAAACGAAAGAAAGCGATTTTTCAACTCTTGCCACGAAATTAAGATTTTGGTTGATATTTCCTGACCGTCGCTCTTAATTCATTTCATGGACGGGAACAGGTTACGAAATGGAAGACCGCCAAGTTATGAAAGTGCTGTCTTTTCGGCTAAATCATTTCGTACCTAAAAAGATTCCAGAGATTCCAAAGATTTCTTTGATCAATGTTTGGGAACGGTATCAAGTACCTTCGAATTCGATTTTTTGCAACACCACGCATGTTATGAAAGATAAACGATTTGAAAAATAAGCTCTAGTTCTTTGACACTACATTAGCACTGCTCACAGTACTGGTTGGTGATAGATTACTTCCTGTTTATGACTGGTCATTGCTTTTGCTAAGGTTAGGTTTTCGTCACAATAGTCCAAAATAGTTTGGTTTCGAGCCCTTGACAATTGGTTATTAACCCTTGACACATTATCTTGATTACGATAGGTGATAAGGAAGATTCGAAGCAAAGTCAGCAAATGCAAGCAGGAGTTTTAACGGAAAATTTCAACCTCTAGAGGAGTATTACGTTGCAAAAACAGTTGGGACAAGTTGCACGCAGATTTCAAGGTCTTTCCCTCTCGGTAAGCTACAAATTTTGTCAGTATAATGTAATGATAACGATATTTGCCAATTTTTGGTAATACATGTATACATACACGCAGCCTTTTTACCCATAAGAATCTTCTTTTTTTTTTTTTTAGTTTTTTTTATTTTTTTTATTTTTTTTTTTATAAGAACAATCATTATCAGGCTGAGATTAGCCAGATGATTGAGAGCGATACGAAAGCTTTTCAAAATCCGTTAAAATGCAGTTATTTGACCTTCGCGGTCAACATTCCAGTTGCGAGTCACCCACCTTCTTTAATATGATTCAACCCATATGAGGCCGGAAAATGTACATGGGTACACATTTCCAAATGCTCTAACCTCATTTGCCGTAGAAGAAAGATCCAAAAACCATTTCACTTTGGTTATCTTGTCGCTCGTCGTATTTATAACATCTGATGAAACTGCCTGTCAATCTGCAAACTATCACCAACCTTCGTTGTAAAACGTTTGACATCTTTCTGCACTGTGGCATCTTATCCAGCGGTTCAGTTGACTGTGAGTGTTGTTCGGTTTGTGGTGCAGTAGATCTGATCGATGCTGTTAAAAGTGGCACTACACATATGTTGCAGTCAACGTAATTTTGTATACGGAGAGTCGTCACGCAATGCAAATCATACAATGGAAAGTTACTTTTTACTCAAAGGGCGTACATGTTTGTAGTCGACTCAGGTTAGCATTGAATGAGACTGTCAGATGTAATTTTTTAGTGTATTGTAAACTGAGCAATACTCGCATTCAACTGAACCGTTGAATAAGATGCCACAGTGAAGATAGATATCGAACGTTTGACAACAAGATGGTGTTCGACAAGGTTGGTGGTTTCATCGGACGTTATCACTTATACAGACTTAAATACGACGAACGACAAGAGAATCACATTAAAATGGTCTCTGGATCGGGCTTCTGCGGCAAATGAGGTTAGAGCATTTGGAAATATCTTTCTATGTACATTTTTTGGCCTCCTATGGGTTGGAACATATTAAAATATGTGTGACTCGCGACTGGAATGTTGACCGCAAAAGGTCAAATAACTGCATTTTAACGGACTTTGAAAAGCTTTTGTATCGCTCTCAATCATTTGCCCAAACAATTTTTTTTTCCTCTGATACTCAGAGACGCTGTGTGGTATGTTATAAAGAGGGTAGGGGAGATTTCAGGGTTCGATCTTAATGCAATGCCCCTCAATGTCCAAAGTGTATGCATGTTAGTAAGGGTTGGGATTGTTTTGCAGTGTTTCACTCTAAGGAGTACCACGGGCAAATTTTGCTGATGTTTATTCCAATGTTTTCAGATGTTGTGTTTCTCAAAAATATCAGAAAAAAAAAATAACTTTTTTCACCTTGTTGCTTTACTCTTTTTCAGTGGGAATAGTTGTGATTTGGTCCTAGTTTTCTCAGGGAGGACTCTCATTAGTTAGTAGGGATGTTAAAAGGCAAATTCATTCACCCTGTAACACATCAGGGCCTACCCATCCTCCTGTTATAAAGTCGAATTTCCCAACAAATTTTTTTTTCCTGCTAATTTTTTGGAATGACATGGGCACACATAAAAATTCATAATCTTAATTAATCTTAAGTAACCTATACCTGTGAGGAAAAACGACTTTGACCTCAAGTTTTACACTATGTCTTACTTATTTTGTGTTTTAAATTTTGCTTTTTAGGAAAGTCCTGGGTTTCAATGATGAATTTTCTTTTTCCTGAGAAGCCCATTTTATACAATTTAAAATTACATATTGTAGGTGTTATTCCTGTAAATGTTTGTTGAAATATGAATTAAAAACTGAATGTCGACAAAATTTTTGCTAATTTTTTTGGAATGACATGGGTGCACATAAAAATTCATAAAAAATTCATTATTTATTCTTTTTCTTTCAGATTTTAAGGAAATGTTGCTGACATGTTAATAATTAACTTCTGCTATCAATTAATCTTGATTAACCTATACCTATGAGGAAAAGTGACTTTTACCTCAAGTTTTACACTATGTCTTACTTATCTTGTGTTTTAAATTTTGCTTTTTAGGAAAGTCCTGGGTTTCAATGATGAATTTTTTTTCCTGAGAAGCCCATTTTATACACTTTAAAATGACATATTATAGGTGTTATTCCTGTAAATATTTGTTGAGATATGAATTAAAAACCATGTGGACAAATTTTTGCGTTTTTTAACTGCTGGTGTTGGGTTAGGACGTTTTCAGGCTCAACTCACAAGAAAGATACAAGGCACGCCTTGCTCCCCCCTCATTACTAAGAGTTCTTTATGTTGTCGCATTTTCGCGTTATTAAAATTCACACTTGAAATTGATGAAGGGGTACATATTTTACCAGCTCAGACAAAGATCGTAAATCACTCTACAAAGTACCTGATATATCATGAATGGACAAAATATTCGATTGAATAGAAAGCTTATTTCACCACTATTGTAGAGATCCATCCCTCACTTGTTACCTTAAGTTGCTGCAGCTTCAAAACCCGAAAGATCTAGTCGTAAAGAGTATTTAATATAAGTTCCCTACAAAAATTTTGACAAGAGCCACAAATACACCAGCGAAACGAAATGCAAATTTGCCTCTCGACTGAATGGGTACCATAAAATAAAATTGGAAACTTCACCATTTGGGAACTGCTCAATATTTTCGCACAAGTGTCAACTGGTGTAACTGGCGCTTTTAGAATCTTGGGATCATAATTTCAAGGATCTGCTCAATCGTTACGATGGTATAAATATTTAGAGAAATAATTTATCAGCTCAAATTGTGTAATTTTCTTAATGGATACGTTACGCTCTCTCTCATTAAGGCAATTGACCGCGCCATCTTTCAGCGTACCCGCGTGATAACCCTCGAGAGATGTTGGGAAAATAAGGGAAAACGGTAAACAGATCGAAATTCGTCGATTTCTTTCATCAAACATTAAAATGAGCATGTTTCTTTGTTTCTATGGGTTCATCGGTGCAATAAACACGAAAGGTTTTTGACCAATCAAGGATGGCTCTCGTAGTGCCTCATTTTTTCTATAAATTTTCATAATTTCGAATTCCCCCCGAGAAGGACTGAGGTTTTGGCTGAAAATGAGGATCTTAAACCTACTTTTCCCTATATTCGGCATCTCTTATAAGAGTTCTCGTGGTTGGTAAAAACTATTTATATGGTAAGGTATTATCTATGGTGCACTGAAGGCTTCTCAGCAAGAGATCTGTTCAGCCTTATCCATCAATTCTTTTCCAGGTGATATCGAATTCGTTAGACCCACCGTCGGTTTTTTCTTTCTTTTTTTTATTTTATTATTATTTTTTTAAATTCTTTAATTTTGGTACAAACCATAAAGAAAACTTACTTTTCAAGTATTTCAGCCAAAAGCTCACCTTTACAGACTTTGGAAAAGTATCTCAAAGAGGCTATCAAACCCTCATTACAAAAGGCCGCATTAAATTCACGATGAACTCCTTAATTTACAGAGTTTTTCTGCACAGCTGTCGGTTGGGAGACGATGATGATTTTGACGCGACAACCGGGACAAACCATCTCTCTGAGCACGTTACTTTTTGTTATCAGTGGAACATGGGGATATCGCTCTGGAATTGAAATAATTAATGTGACATTCTGTGATATGTTACTCTTTTTAAATTTGGCCGAAAAACTGTTTAGGAAAAATTTACAGAATTATACTAGAAATGGCATGAAAAATGAAAAGAATTGCCGATTTTCTTTTTAGCAGTTGACTAACTACTTCTTCAACTATCTGATATCCGGGTTCCATTACTCTATTCCCATTATTTTTAAATTTACCTCTCCACTGCCCACCGGCTGTTTTACTCAAAACCAGCCGAGAATAAGACTACTCATTTGTCGCAAAAAAACAAAGTTACAATTTAATTTTCCATGCATTGCTTTGTATCTAAGATTTTCGTGGGGCCTGGACTAAAGTAAGTTAGAAGTCTAGGGACTAATGAATGGCATCAACCATTTACTAGTGAAAGACTCAATTGGAAACTAATTTTGTTTTTTTGTAGTCCAAGGTGATGCTCCATTGTTGCATTCTTTTCAGGAAAGTACCATAAGCCTCCAACGTTAAAATTTTCTCCATGGCCTTTCATTCCTGCTGGAACCCATTTTAATTTTAATGTAACACTTACACCTGGTAAGTTGAAGTTGGGATGGAGAAGTCAATATTTTTTTATTGATTTTCAATTAAAAGTGATATCGTTACAAAAGCAGGAGGAGGGGCTTATGAAATTCCACGGCTTGCAGAAAATCCAGTTTGCATAATTACATTTTTTTTGACTGACATGTGAATGAATTATAAACGACCGCAAGAATGATTAAAAACTGCGGATAGCATCTTCCTTGATTAGGCGGTATGAAAACATACCGAAACTGCATATCCTTGCGGCATGCAAGAAAAATTGGAAGACATATATTAATATCTCGTTTAGACCTAATGTGGGGTCCAATCAACCACTGAGTTTTTTTCGTAGAGTATCGGACGACAGAATCCAATGCTCCAAGGTTTTATTTGTATTCAATTCAGGGAATCAGATTTCCCTACACTGGGAATTCTAACTAGTGCTTGCTTCTAATAGCGGTAGATGTTCTCGAAATATTCTGGCAATACGAACTTATCTCAGACGGCAAGGTGATTTTCAAGAAAATGGACGACATTGTATGCGATGAGGACCCAATCTATTGCAGTTTACCTGCTGGTGGTAAGTTGTCTCCCAATAAGAGAGCTACGAAGAAAAAAAAGAAGAAAGAAAATGAGAAAAAAAGAAATGAAGATAAGAAAGAAAGGAAGAAAAAAATGAAAGAAAGAAACGGAAGAAAGGAAGGAAGAAAAAATAAAAAAAAGAGAGGACTAAGAGAGGATTAAGAGACACTTATTTCACTTTGAATTTTCTTAAGCATTTATAATTAAAGCTAATCATCTAATACCCTGCTTTGCAGATTAAATCAAAATTATGGGTTCTAGTTCATAAAATTCCAGCTTAAACCTTAGGAAGCTAATCATACCATTAGTTCCTGTTTTTCGTATATTTATCCCTGTGATTATAGTCATACATGTATTCCGAGATTGGCATAAATTCAAACAGTTTCTTTTTCCAAATAGTTTTTCAACCGACGGTGTTAAATACATCGAGACATGTTTTAGAATTAAGAACGACGATCTTTACAAATTGCTTTCTTGACCACCTTAAACAGACAGCTTCGAATGAAAAATAAAACAAACAAAAAATAGCAATGAAAAATTCACGCAATCCATCCTCATTGATTAATTTTCAATCTTATATATTGCTCTTAGTGCATGTTGTTTCCTATTTTGAATAACCGTTGCTAATTTCTTAGCTTTTTTTTTTGTCTTCTAGAAACCAAAGTGTGGGTTCAATCTGGACAGTTGCCGGCCATTCCTCCAGGTTTTAAGGTAATCGATCGATTAGCGTAGCCCAGTCAGCTTACGGGTTTCAGCGCTTGTGATTCCTATCTGATAGCCCCGGCTGCATTTAAGTCTTTCCTCTCTCTCTAGATTTGATCTTGCTTGTCAATCATAACGGTACAGTTTTCGTCCTTTCCTATATGATATTTATGGATCTGTCTCAAGCAAATGTAACTACATTTTTCAACGAAACTGAAGCCGACTCTCTTGTGAGCACTCGTCCTATTATCTCAAATCAGCTTTTCCAAGGATATCAAATTCGTTAGCCACCATCCAGGCCAAAGGATTTTCCGATATTTTAGTTTTATCGACTGAGTTATAAATGAAAATTAGCCATTGTGAAGAGTTTCTAAAGAGTTAGCCCTTCGTTCTGACCTAGGGCTAGGGCTCCATTAAAATGATTTCCAGTCGAGAATTTTGTCATCTTTGTACGCTCATCTTAATGTTGTCTGGCACCTGTGAGCTTTAGCGTCAGCAGCCATTCTTCCTTATCTTCATTACCATTACATCGACTGCGCACTTTTTGAAAAGGAATCATTACGAATCATGGTGTTGATCATTATCATTATGATTATGACGATTATTATCAAGCCGTGCATAGTTTTATCAGTTCATTCCAAGAAACAAGAGAGGGCCCTAAATCAATGCATGAGTTTACATTCTACTATAATTTATTTATTATATTTCATTTTGTTCTTCAATCAATTAGAATCGAATCTACAAGGCGAAATTTCAACTTTTTAATGAAGAGGATATCATGTTTCTCTGTGGTGAGATTGTAGCCAAAGTGAGGTAAGAGACGGACAGGACAAGCGGGAGCCAAGACTCAAGGGAAGCATGAAGGAAAAAATAGGCATGAAAAGACATGCAAAGAGTGGTCTTGCAACCAATGATTCTGTAAACAAAGTTTTAAAATCTAACAAAAATAATTAAAGATAACTCTAGTAACTTTGAATAAATACATAGATTACGTTTTTGTGGCGAGGGAATCAGCTCATTTGTGAAATAGCCTGATATTTAAAACCGACGTAGAGAACGGGGAACAATAAGAGGACGGATCAGTTAGCGTGAAAAACTATATACTGCAGCAAGAATTACTTAAATTTTAATGAGAACGATTGTGCAAGGGAGCAAGCGGAGCAGGTGAGAGCCTTTGAACTCTTCCCTACACACAGCGCTTCCATAAAACTCATTAGTTAAAACAAAGAGTTTGGTAAAAATGAGATAGGACTGATCTGTTTGTTTTAGTAATCTGTTCTTGTGAGTCGCTTGGTGTATTCAAGACCAGGCCATTGTTCAAAAAACTTCTTGAAATATCAATTATGACAGCGCAGTTCATTGCATACGAGCAAAACTCATAACCAAAGGATGCCTATTGTCGCTCTCTATGGTTTTAATTATCTAACGCGTTTTTTTTTTCCGCTCAATAAATAAATACTTTTGGGGTTCACCGTGTTTCAAAGCAATAAAATGAACATTTCATGGCAAAAGTATTATCTGGTTTGCGTTATTTTGCCTTTCATTGCTGGTAATGTAAGGGGGCCACAATAGTCTTCACCATTAGCTGTAAAACAGCCAAAAAATATTATAGCCGAAAGTCCTTAAAAAGTTAACTGCAGAAATGGTTCTTTAATCACAAAGGACGGTAATCAACTGTTGGCCGTAAAATGGTCTACAATTTGACATTTAACCGTAAAATCCATCACCCCATTGAGACCTTCATGTCAAAACAGAATGCTGTGCGCTTTTGAAGTGCCTATGACACGAAGTTCTTTCGCGTAAATATTTAGCTCATCATATGTACAAACCAATTTCGACTGAAGAAAAATCTCAAAAAACGTGAACGGTCTTTACGGACCCTAAAGTGCTCTTATCTAGTCTTAAAAGTGTCCCGTAGACTGGTAACGAATTAGCGGCTGATGACGTTGAAAACTGTGAAAACTCTCTGTTGACACTTGCAAATCTTCCGCATCTCTTGCAATTTTGTATCAGACAGCGTTGAAATGCTCTTGAAATAATGTACGATAGCAATACATACCTATCTTCAGCAAGCTCCACCGAGCTTGGATTCACTACCATCTAATTCAATAAAATTTATCTTTCTTTATTTATCTCGTTGTAGTGCTGTTATCACAATGACATTGCTACTGTGGCTACTTTTAGTTTCTTGAGGACAGGGGGGATTTAATGGGTCGTGGGAAGGAGAGGGAAAGAACGACTCCATCTTTGTAAATGTTCCATTCGTGGTCCTTAACGCCTCTGTATTGTTGCTTGCCATAGGTAAGTCAACATGCTGCTCTGTTTTATTCAATATGCATTTAAGTCATTTGCCAAAAAAATCAAGGAAAGTTACCGTGGATGATGGTGGTTTTGTCAATCCCAAGTTCTTTCGTTTTCCGCGCAATGAAAGTATTATGATAAAATCATTAAAGGGTAACTGACGCCTAATTCTATCCCCTCCCCCCGCGCCGTTTTTTTTTTTTTTTGTCCCAGTATGTTCCTCTTAGGTTAAAGAATCCTGAATGAGCAAATAAACGATATAAATAAACAGTTGTAAAAAATATTTTCCCATCATTTTTTCTTCCCAACCATTATCGAGTCTTATACTCAAAGAAATATTTTTTATTCCATGCCGAAAGTATTTCACTTTAGATTTTGTCCAGTGTGTATCACTGGGACCTCAGGCCCATCGGTTCTGGAGTGAACATGACTAAGCGCAAGGTGTTGCCGCTTATTACAGGAGGTCGTAATCCAGTTTCGTGAACGAAACTCTTCTTTCACGTTCCGGAAATGAACAAGAATTATGCTTTTTTCATTTTTTTTAAAGGAGACTAGTCAGCAGCAGGAAGGAAGACTTCTTGCTGTTGTAACCTTTTTGTTTATTTTTTTGGACGCGTTTTGTCTCTAGCTGAGAGTTTTCCAGGAATGATTACAACTAACATTGAGCAGCATGTATAGCACATTCGTGTGCCTAAGTTTGATTAACTTCCAGAACCATGTCGTAACGCCTTGTTATGAGCGCCACACTCAAGCGTCGTTTCTCATTTGCGACCGGAAACATGATGAAATCAGTCCTGTTCGAAAGGTTACTCGTTTCAAAAATGTACCACTGTCAGCTAAATGAACAGTAAATTACTCACACTCGTTTATCGTAAACAAACCGACAGCCTGAGATAGGAAACCAATAAGCACATGTCATGAGACTGTACCACTCTTAGTTGCGTTGACATTGATAATATGGACGGAAAACAACAGGATGTAAAACAAAGAAAACGAAAACCAGGGAAGCGCTGTGTACATAATGATGTTTTGTAAGCAAAAAAAAAAAAAAAAGAGAGAGAGAGAGAGAGAGAGTCAGCCCTCACTAGTTTCCTTAAACCCTGAATGCTGGACAATACATCTGGCTTTTGGCTGCAACTGTTCCACTGTACCATCCTCTATATACATAGATATATATATATATATTTTTTTTTTACAACATCTACTTCCATGCAGAGGGAGTTTTAGAGGGTGTTTTCTTTTTCCCTTCACATTGATCGGCAGTTTCCAGACTGACACCTTCTAATAAAAAGATCAGTAAAGTAGATTTTTTTTCACGATGTTGAACAGAAAAAATAGGTAGCACAACATGTATGATTAGTTTCACCAAAAGGAACAGTTGTCAGCTCTGTGACCTTCACCGTTTGGCAAACGTGGGAGATAACAAACTTTAGGCTATATATGAAACAAGGTGCAAAGACCACAAGTAAACAATAAGTTAATATTAAGAGGATTTCAATACTACATTTACGAATGTTATCTTTTGCTGCTTGGGGTTTAAAGTAAAAGCCGAGAAATCTTTAGTCGTTCGCCAAATTCAACAAAGAAAAAATGAAAACCGATTCAATCGCGTGGAAACTTGTATAATCCATCCAATTCAACTCCACAAACGTGCATGTTTATATTTCCATTCAGGAAAACCCTAGCTTCAGCTTCGCTCCCATGGTATTCAAGAGTCTACACATTTGGTTTTTATTACTTGCTCGCTCCTACATTTAATGAGCGACTGATTTTCAAAGACTTTATTTGAAAGCGTAAATACGTTCACCGTTCTCGCTTTCTTGATTGAGGCGGCCGCGGCGCAGAGGCTCGTGATCCTCTTCTGACTCTCGCGCTCTATTTTAGGTTCGTCCTAGCGGTTCAAATCGCAAGGGCCTGATTTTAACAACAGGTTCATGAACCCTTTCATTATGTTTACCCTCCATCGAGGCCTCAAAATCCAAATAATCAGACCTCGAAATAAAACTGCTTTCACTCGAACGACTATCCGCCATATTTACTTTGCTTAATGTACACATGTGTGACGTAATGATCAAAATCGAAGCGTTTACGGTGGATGACTTACCAAGCTGGATTTAGGACAGTTTTCCCGGCGAAAAAAGGCACAAAGAGGCATTTGAAGCACCTTGCATATGTTTCAATGTGTTACCTGGGGCATTTAGACGGTATTCCGAAAAAATTACCTTTTAGCCGTCAGTTTACCTTTAAGTATCCTTATCCAGGTTATAAAGGATATTTGACTCTCTTTATCACTGGCTCATACAATTGTGATCTTAAAACAGATCGCGATGTTTGGTCATTTCTTCCCACAGCTTAACTCTTCCTGTAAGTGGAACTTTGAGACCTTGTTATACTGACAGCTTTTTAGGATGTAGTTTACAAAATGTAGCTATGGAAGCCGCTAGGGAGGGAGAATTTGATTTATTTTCGTTAGTCATCTCCTTTAGTGTTCCAAAATGTGAAAGCATTCCTAGAAAACAGAAAACTGTGAGGTGCAGATGGAGTATAATGAATACTGAGATCTTAGAAAAAAAATCCAAATCATTGTACTGACGAAATGTCAACACCCATTCTCAAAACGCTTTTTGGCAAGAGCGAAAACAAAGACAAATTTCAGAAAAAAAAAAAAGGGACACCTTACCGTTTTGAACGCTTTCGTGTAAGATTTTAATTAAATGTACAAGTGTTGAACTCCGTCTTTTCTTCTACTTTAAAGAAAACGGAATTCTACGTGTGAAGTCAGTTTTGAAGTACGTTACCTTCAACCCGATCCAATGTTCCAGCTTCCTTCGCCAAGGAATGATTACAAGAACGGGAACATCCGATGAACTTTCACGCTTCATTGAAGATAGCAACTGAAGAACTTCACCGAAATATTTGTCTTTAAAATCTTTTTCTGTGCCTCGTGAAAGATCTCGCTTTGGATAGCTTAAACAATTAGAGCTTTTGTTGAAATCTCTCTGGCTATTGTGAGACTTTTAAACACAATGCGAAATGTTTTTGATTCTTTAATTCAAATTGAGGTAGTAAACGTTGTAAATCATATTAAGTTTGTTTTCAGTTAAAACACTAAATATTTTTTGCTTAATTAAAAAGTAGGATCCCTCGCACCTTCGAGTATATTAGAGTTTGACACATATATGTTTAAGCAATAAAGAACTCTTTCTATCAGTTTTCTGGCGCAATGGCTACTGAAGAAATTGTTCAGTTTGAATGTTTTGTATAAATTCCTAATAAACCTTTATTCTTTTGAAGCATGGAAAACCACAAATGGCGTAGCACGTTAAGGAGGCTCCATAGGGTCGTTGACTTCTTTCACAAAACTCTTCATTTCGATATTTTATGACTCTGACGTGACTAAATTTGTTGATAGCCGCAAATAGTCTCTAGGTCTAGTTAAATATTTCGCTTTAAAGTAGCTTAGGTGGTGGCAGAGTTTTAAGGTTACAGATCCAGACATGATCTTCCTCTCTTTTTATTGAGGAATTGGTCTGGTGAACTTTTCCAGTCCATTGCCTAGTTGGCTGATAAACCCAGTGGAAGGTAAATATTTTGCCACTTTTACAACGAGCTAGATTTTCCCCTTTTGTCTTTACGTCGTCAGCAGTAAAGAAATGGGTTTAGGGATGAATTGAGGAATGCCACGGTCTCGTATAACAGATGACGATACAACGCATCTCTTTCAATCACCAATGTCAGCCAGGGAGGTCGCCTTGACTAACGAATTACAAAACACATGGGCTTCTCGCGTGTTTTTAGCGTTTGCAGCTGTTGCGTGGAACAGCTTTCATTGTAACGTGCGTGAATCTCCATGTTGACTTTATTTTGCGCGTGTGAATTTGTCGTTCGTGAAATGACTTTTTTAACGAATCGGCCATAATAACCACGCAGTTTTCATTAACTGCACAGAGACATCGTGGAATCACGATATATAGTGAACGCTGAACTTCATAGGAATTATTCAAGAAACTTTTTGGTGGATGGATAAAGCCCACATTCTCTCTTTTCCTTTCCAACCAGCACACACCACCGAGTCTCAAGTAAGCTATGCCATGCAACAAATTTAAAATCACTGAAAAGCTCAATGATCTAAAACGATTTGAAAAGCGCATTTATTTTATCAGCAACAAACGGTCGTATGCAGCGAATATGGATGATATTTTGTCACGAAAAGTCTCTTATTTCCTTTGAAACTCAGGACGCGGTGAACTCTAAAAGAATTATCTATTGAGCAGAAAAAAAAAAAAGCAGCGAAAGTTTAGATAAACAAAACCAAAGACAGCATAGATAGATAGATTTTTGGTTTGAGATTTGCTTTTGTGCAATAAACTTCTAATGGCTTGGTAGTGAATACGCTATGCAACTCAATAGATCAAATAACTCAAACACACAGATCAGTCCTTTCGTATTTCTATTTACATCTCTGTTGCACTGTCGAACTTTCAAGGGAGCACCGTGTATAGGGAGAGGTTCAGTTCCAGTGTGCTTAGCTAGCTCTCTTGGAAAATCTTGCTTATTCAAATCTATGTAATTTCTGCTACAGTTTACTATTTTTCGCGCGAATTGATCCCCTCTCTTTATTGTTACCTGTTTTTGCTGCGTTGTTTTTTCATTCATGAGTTGATTCCCTCACCTTAAAAAAATAATCTGTGAGTTTACTCAAACTACAGAGCGGAGTTATCTTTAATGATTGTCGTTAGATTTTGAAACCTTATTTTACAATATCAGCGATTGCAAGACGACTTTTTTAATGTCTTCCCCTGCTTAAGCGAATTACTTTCCCCCTTACTTCTTTTCTTTCACTTGAGTCTTGACTCGTGTTCGTCTTCTAGCGTACCTTTCCAACAACTTCACCACAGAGAAACATTATGTTCTTTTCATTGAAAAGTTCAACTCTTCCCATATAGGTTCGATTCTATAATAGATTGAAGAATAGAATGAAAGCAGAATCTCTTAATTAACGTAGAATGTCAACGCATGCATTTATCTCTCTTGTTCCTCAAAAAGAGCAGATCCAACTAGGACACGCAGTGACAAAAATTACCGTAATCGTAATTATAATGATCATCACCATCATTATTATTTCGTCAAAGCGCGCGTTCAATGTGATGAAGAGAGAATGGCAGAGAATGGCTACTGTAATGAGCCTACAAAAATTTCTAAAAAAAGATTACAAAATGCTCGACTGGAAATCATTGAAATGATGAGTGTAAGTTTCCAAAGAAATTATAGCGCTTTGTCGGTGGGGGGGGGGGGGGGGGGAGGGAGAGGTTAACAGGATTATTTGGTTTTAACAAAAGATTTGATGATGTAAACTGGCCACAGTAAAGAGTTTTCATAGCCGATGTTTCAGGCGTTAGTCGTTACTCAGAGAGATAGGCTGACGCTTGAAATGTCAGCTTTAGAAACTCTTCACGGAGGCTCATTCGCAGGTTTGACTCACTTTATAAAACCAATGTATCCATATATTCTTAGGCCTGGATGGTGGCTAATGAATTTTAAAACCTTAAAAGAGCTGATTTTTGGAGCCAATAGGATAAGTGCTTACGAGAGAGTTCGGCTTCAATTTCGTTGAAAAATGTACAAGTGCTTGTAAGGTGAATAAAAATCATAACAGAAAGGACGAAAACTACAACGTTATGAGTAACAAACCAGAAGAAATTTAGCGAGGGAGAAAATACTGAAATGCAGTCGCAGCTGTCAGAAAGGAATCACAAGCACTGAGACCGGTGGGCTGACAGGGCTGCGTCAATTGGTTGATTACCTTAGAAAATGGAGGAATGGGCGGCAACTTTGCAGATCCAACCCACACCTTGGTTTCTAGAAGACAAAAAAAAAAAAATAAAATACAATAAAAAAAATCAGTTAAGGTCAGTCATAATGGGAGACACCGCCAGGAGCAATATATAAGATCGATACAGTAATCAGTAATAATAGATTGCCTGAATATTTTATTGCCATTTTTTGTATTTTTTTCTCTGTTTTTGCATTCGAAGCTGCCTGTTCGAGATGGTCAAGAGAGCAATTTGGAGAGATTGTAAACATTTTTAATTTCTCAAACACGTCTCGATGTGTCTCAGCTCGCGCCTTCGTAGGTTGAAAAACTATTTGAAAAAAGAAACTATTTGAATTAATACTAATCTCGACAGATGTGCATGACTATGATGACAGGAATATAGGAGAAAACGAACCTCTATAAACAGCTATTAAAGCAAAAGTGTGAGGTTGACATCATTTACTATTTAACTGAAATGATTAATGGGTTTTTCCCAATTGATGGAAAAAGCCTCCTTGGTTTTGGGCTGGAATTTTTAAAGGGCCGAACCTATAGTTTCGATCTGTTGACCGGAGTACTCGGTAAGCTTTGGAAATATTTGAAAAGGTAAGAAGACCCATGTGTGCAAAAGTTTCTCCTAGTTCCTTTCCCGTCTTTTTTTTCTCTTCCCGTTTTACTTCTTTTTTTGTTGTTGTTATTTTTGTTGTTGATTTGTTTTGTTTTTTTGTTTTTTGTTTGTTTTCACTCTCTTTTGGAGACTTACCACCAGTAGGTAAGCTGCACAGATCTAGGGAAGAAATGCATACACGGTCGTATCTGTTCCTGAGAACAACCTCACCGTCTACTGAGACCAATTCGTATTGCAAGATCGCCTCCAAAACATTCACCACTATTAGAAGCAAGTATCAGTTAGAAAGCGGCTAGAAGAACCTTGTGTAATAAAGGAAGTAATACAATACGAGCTACATCTGTTGTGCATCGAGGGGTGTTTTCCCGAGGTCTTAACCCCTTGCTGGCGATCGCTCTCAGCGCTAACCCAAATCTTCTATTCTCAAATCCTGCATCTTCATAGTATCCACCCATAGTCAACTGGATAAGAAAGGGGTTAGATTAATGGTTTGGTCGTTGACCAAAGAAGAATACTAAAAGTTTTTGTCACGAGTGTACTTCCAAAAGAAAATCTGATTACCCCCACCACCAAAAGGATCAAATTTTGGAGTGTTCTATGAAAAACAACTCGATTGGACCCTACAGTAGGTTCAAACGAGATATGCGTTAGTCTTACATGTCTTACATGCTGGTAGGACTTGCAATTTCTTATTTTATCATTATTTTTTTCATTTTTCTATACTCTATGGATTTGCAACAGCCCGTCTCTCTTAGCCGCCGGGCTCCTTCCCTCTGTTTCTTATAAATTTACCATGTGGACTTTCACGTTTCTAGTAGCAACCCCCCCTCCCTTCCAACTAGTCTACTAAGGCCCTCCCCTGAGCGATTCTTTCCCCTCTTTCCCCAAAGCACACTTTCATTCCCGAAAAAAGGTTGTATTTGAAGTACTCCATTGTTTCACATTCTGAATGTCGAAAGTTTTCAACCGGAAAAGTGAATTCGGCTCAAAAAAACCAGAATAAAGACTAAATCAAAGCCCCTCCCCACCTCCGAAAAGCTTCTCCTGTAATTTCCTTCCCCCCCCCCCTCCCGAAGCCTCGGAATTTCATAAGCCTCTCCTCCCTCCCAGTGTTTACAATATCATATTTGATATCAAAATTATTAAAATATAATAACTCCTCCGTATTCGATTGATATCAACTTACCAGGTGTAAATGTTACACTCAAATTGACAAGAACACCAGTGGGAATAAAAGACCAATGAGAAACTTTAAACGTTGGAGGCTTATCATACTTTCCTAAAAAAGAATGGAACAATAAAACTTGAATTTCAATGCTATTTTGACGCTTTGGGAAACCCCGCACAAAAATAAATAATTGCTAAAAGTTTTTAAAACCTTAGACTACATAGAAACAAGCACAATTTACTGTTCAGTCACTAGTTATTAAACGGCTGATATGATTCTTATTTCTCCATACTTTTGGGCCTGGAGTGGAAGATTTTGAGCGGGATCACATGGGAGGGGATGGGGATCAGTTGTCCCTAAAGGTGTATAAAGGTGTATAAAAGGGGGACTGCAGAAAATTAACCTCCAATTAACTGCCAATGAGAAGAGATCGTATGAATATTGCAGAGCCTTGAAGGGGGATCAGGTACATTCTAACCGGCCCCCCAACAAGCAATAAATAGTGACTTGTGCTTCAGTCTCTGTCTCTCTAATATAACGTATTTCCTGGCCCAGAAACAGAACAAACAGAATTGTATAGAACATTATAATGACCTGGCTCTTCTCATTTTGTTCGGAAAAAATGTGGACTTTTTCAAAAAATGAATGGTCCTATCGGCAGCTGGTTTATTGAAATAAGGAGGGCGGGGAGGGGGTAATGGAAAGCGAAAAGAAAATCATTTGGAATCGAGGATAAACGATTAAGAGTGGAGAACGAATTGTCAAACCTGGGAATCGGAAATCAGAAATCAGAAATGAGGAATACAAACAGAAAAATTGGAAATTGGAAAGATCATTAAATGCCTCCAAAGTAGTTGATTAATCGAGAAGGGAATCTTCCTCGTAGCGCCTAATTCCTCTTTCTTCATTTATCAACTCATGAATGGCATGAATTTCACATCTAAAACCTCATTCTAGTTCAGCAAAATATACAAGTCTTTCCAGGTAGCTATAAGAAAGCAAATTAGCATTTCTTTTTTTTCCTTTGAAGGATTCTCATTTTTCACTTCCCATTCGATTTCTAGTATTCCTGAACAGCTTTTGAGAGCAGAATATCTTTTAAAGAGGATTAAAAATAAATCAAAAGAGAGACACTCACCACAGAATGATGCATTTACGATTTCAATTCCCGAAGGATATCCTGTTGTTCCACTGATGTAAAAAAGGAGCATGCTCAAAGCGATAGTTCGTCGTAGCCGACTGATCGAAATCATCATCGTCTTTTTAACAAACAGCTGGGAAGTAAAACAGTGAAGAGTAGTTTAGATGTCAAATACGTCTGCGAGTAGAAACGCGAGATTTAACGTGGAATTTTTTAGCAATGTATGTTATCGTCTCTGAAATACTTCTCCCCAAAAGGTGTCTTCTAAAGTAAGCTTTTGCTTGAAACGCTAATACACGCCTGTGTTTTTCAAATGCCACGAGTGAAAAATGATACAAGGCTGAGTAAGTTTTCTTTGTGATGCATGCCAGAATTTAGGAAATAGGCAGTAGGTCTAACGAATTCGATATCTTTAGGGAAAAAATTGGTGGATAAGGTTGAACCGATGTACTGCTCAAGGTTCGCGAGGTTGAATTTTTCGAAATTTAATAAAACTGCAGTTTTTGAAACTTCGTATTGGGCTCACTCACGAGTCCAAACCGTTTTTGAATCAGGGCACGAGAAGTCTTTTTTTCGGAACGTCTTTTTTGATCGTTTGCTGTCCGCCATTAATAAGGCACGTTCCAACCACGTAGGAAGGGGCTTGGAATCGAGTAAGCGGAAATGACGTCAGATTCTCAACTCGAAAAACACACATGACTAATTTCAATAGAGCTGCCTACAAGTGCAAACCCTACTAACTTGCAATTCAGGCGGAATCCTAAAGAAAAAGGTTGGCTGGCGGTGTGTCGTCTAAGGATATAGCAATGCTGCTGATCTCGAAGGTGGAATTTTAGTGCACGTAAGTCCTATGAACAATTCAAGAATGACCGCGACAAATAGGCAAGATTGGTGAGAGCGCATCAAGCCAATTTCAGTCCTCTGGGACGATTCACAGTTTGCTCTGAAAATTTCGAAAAATATTGCTTCGAAACGGGCCATTACGTAGAGGGTTCTCGACGCACGCTTCGTCTAGGCTTTGTACCAACTATTTGGCTCAAAAAAACCGCTCAGGAGTCTCCTTCTTCGGGATCTGAGCGAACACGTAAGAAGGTAAGTAGGCACGTGCTTCTTGTTTACATTACATGCCAGCGCTCTTGAGTTGTATTAGTCATTCTCAAATGCAACCTTTGTCCTTGTTTTGCAAGTGAACTTCATTATTTCACTTCATTTCGAGTTACGTTTTAAAATTCACGGTATTTTTTTTTTCTCATTTAAGAGAACAGTGACTTACTTTCCCCTATTGGGAACAAGACATAGTCTGTTGATAAAAAAGAACTGGGAGATCATTTGAACTATGCTTCTGCAATTATCATCGATAAAGACGATTACAGTCCGGCTTCAAGTAAGGCTCTAGATCTAGCGAGGATCATTTTGAATTCATGTCACCAAATAATATTTGTATTTTATATACCAGTGCATGCAAAATATTTGTTAACTATACATCTGTCTCTTAAGAGTTTCTTGCGCAGTAACAATCCACCGATGGATGGCCCTACGTCATCCGTATTTGTTGTTGATGGTGTTGATGGTGACAATGTAAGTTTTCCTAGTGTTTATAGATGACACTTCTATTGAACAATACTGAGAAAACATTTTTGCTTGCAAACTGAATTGCTCGGGTAGCTGCATCAGATACTTCAATGAGTTTCTTGCATATGGTGACAAATACACCAAACATAGTATTTACAATGTAGCTGTTGCCAGCCGAAGCTTTTCCATTGAAAAAAAAATATATATCTGTATCCTGCTTTTAAGCTTACATTCTCTGCCTTTTGATAATATTCATACTTCCCTTGCGAGTAGATTTCTCACCAACTGGCTAAATGACTTCAGCGTCATACTTTCAAGATCAATATTTTCTTTAATGAAATAAAACACATTTTTGTTGCAGAATGTAACTGGTGTATAGATAGATGGACCTATCTCAGCAAACTTAACAGATGAGAGCTGTCAGAGGGATCTGACGGAGACTAATACTCCCAAAGAGGTGTTTATTTAATGGAGATCTTAGAAGACAAACCCGTGTCATTTTTGGTATTAATATCTCTCCTATCTGTTGTGTTAAATGTTTTTTTTTTTTTTTAACTGAAAAAAACCGATCAGCAAATTCATCATAAAAAACATGGGTATAAATCAGTGATCAGTATATAAATATGTCATTAAAAATGCAATTCACCATCGATACAAGTTAAGAATAAATTAAAAATTACCAAAAGAAATATTTACAGTGATAAAAAACCTATACACTACATTTGTTTTGTGCCTTATCTGATTCTATTAAAAGTTGTAATTTTAAAAATCCTCAGCGTTTCGCAAGCACGCAGTTCTTTGGCGAGGTTATTGTAATTCTTATCAGGTACCTGATATGGAGGATAACATTTGGGAGACAACACCTTATTCCAGCTGTCCTGAGGGGGAAAGTTTGAAGAAAGAGAGGAAAAAAGCTAAAGAGAATAGTTAGAGACCCTAAGAAGGATACATTGTGGTTACACTGGCAGGCGATGGCCGTCATGACAGCATGGGCCATTCTACAAAGTATGGCGCTTACACCATATTTTGCTGTACAGTAGGCCTCATCATTCACATTCTTCTTGTAAAGGTTGGAAGATGTGAAATTCATGTTAAAAAAGAACTTACTGTAATGTATTATAAGACAATATAAGGGAACATTTCATAGTAGCAAAAAAAAAAAATGAGCATACAACGAACCAGCATATCTGTTCTGAGTCACTTTGTTTTCAGAGTATGTGGCCGAAATCCATGATACACTAATCTCATCGTCGAGGGAAGCTAAGGGGCTGTGAAAGAGGAGTTGGGTAGGGAGACCCCTCAAGCTTTGCACAGTATGCTGCAAAGCAAAGAAACAAGGAAGAGGCCATTGAAAAGTTCCATTCCAGAAAGCAGAAAGAAACAGTTATCTGTCCTCCAACCTGTTCTGGTTAGAGGGAAATGCCCTTTTTGGTCTTGCTTATTTTGTGAAGGACAAAATATTATGTTTTGAGAAATAAAGACTGACTGAGTAAACAAATGTAAACAAATAAATGAATCAATCAGTCAAACAATGAAACAATCAGTTATTCAAATGATCAATCAGTCCATGAAACTGTTATTTTTTCCCCTAATTTATGATGCAGGGGCACAGGCAATGTTCAGCCTGCTGCAACTGCTGCTACTCGCAAAAGGAAGACACACATGCTGGATAGTGATTTATCGGGTGGATCGCGTTATCCAATCTTTGAACAACCAGGCCCTGGGGAACAAACAGGTTTCTCTGAAATGAAAACTTTTTTGTTTATCTCCTGTCAGAAGTTAGGGTTACAACTTGAATCACTGTATATGAACCTGTTTCAGAAGTCAACTATCATGCCTGGTTATTGTATGGCTTTGATTTTATGCAATGTGGAACTATTAAACTGCACTCAACTGTGTTATGAAAAATTAATTAGTGTTATTGTTGCATTTGAGCACTTGATCAGAAAACAAACGACAGTTTTCAGGTGAAAAAATTATTTTTGCTATTTAATACATGACTATATACATATAGACTTTCTGTACACTTTTTCCAAACGCGACAACATCAAGAAAACAGTAAGGACATAAATATTGTGAAACCTAGTCTTTGAATGACAATGTTTGTTGGAACCTCACAACTTTCCCGTAAAACAACTTTTATCATCCGTTTGGAAGGTTGAAACGAGTAACGTCATCCGTTCATTGAAAATAATGAAGTGTTTTTTCTTTTACTACATTATAATTCATCCTCATCTTCTTCCTCATAACCATGATACTGATCTTCAGCTATGGGAAAGGCAGATCTCATTACACTGTACACACAGTACAGTGTTTGACATGCCAACATATACCCAAACCATACCTACAAATTGTCTTTAGGCCACAGATCGCAAAAAATCTGTAAATGTAAATGACGTCCATATAAGTGATTAGAATTGCGCGTTTCCGAATAAATACAAAAAAATTATACAATAGAAAAAGCCTAGCTACAAACCATTCTCTGACGTCGACTTTACCAAAGAATCTTCGGAGAAGATCTTCTTCTTCTTCCTCCTCTACAGCGACTTACATCGCGTATTGCCCAGCTTCTCCTTCGTTTGCTGTCAGTTCGACACTTTCGTCGTATGGTGCAAAACCCATATTGCCGATACAAAACTATCCTCCGAAGCGCTAGACAAACACTCTGAGTCATCTCCTGATGAAACTTGCGAATATTGTTTTTCTGAGCTCGACATACTTCCTTTACTTTCCTTTGACAAGAGGTCCTAGAAAATATTCGTGTTGAGAATCTGAGGCAGCACCACAGTTTATTTGGGAAACTTACTCCCTTTATTAAAGAAGGGCTTTGAGGTTTTCTCTTATGCGATTTAAGCCATTTTTAGATGGTTTGCGGAAGAAACGCTGGCGGATTGCATACCCAATTCGATTTTCCCATATGCTCCCTGGTCTCTACTTCTACTATATTTCCTCAATTGTGAATTTGATGACACGAAAATTCGACCGCATAGAGAAGCCTAAGTATTAAGAGGGGAGCCAAAACCAAAACTTGACACACATTATTCCTATAGTACTGTACAAAAGTAATGCAAACGATTATCGTTGTTTATCGCACTTTGTTCTTCCGATATATCACCGATATATCGTTCGTTTTCTTGACACCTAAATCGACGAGATATCGGAGCTCTCCTGCAATATCTCGTTCCGACGATAAATCGTTTCAACGATACATCCTTCCGGCGATATATCGCTTAAACGATATATCGTAGAGCGTGCAGAACATCATCACGATATATCGCTTCAGTGAAATATCGTTCCAGCGATTTATCGCTGAATCAGGAATGATTCATTGCGATATATCGTTCTGGTAATGTATCACCTCAGCGAGTTTTCTCATGGCGAGAAATGCTTGTCTTCTATATCTTACCAGTACAACATACAGGTTATAAAAGCAAAACAAAACAAACAACATAAAACAATTTGGTTGGAGAACATTATACCTTTCATCGAAGTAACATAACAAACTTTCATTAGCATACCTTTTATAGCTATGTCCGATGGAGACACTTCAGAATACTGACTTTAGCTCCACTTTACTGAAACGATTTTTCTTCAATTATTTTTTCCATTTTGGTTCTATGTGCTATGATGAAAACTACTTATGTTGAATGAATTAAGCTTTCCTCTCTTATAGCAATCGAAGCCCGTAGATGGATCGAGATTTTTATCAGATGACTGGTTCCTATTTGGTGGTTTGTTCTCCATAACAATAGAGGCGTAGGCTTCAGGAGAGCTTTTCATATTTAAATTAACTACACGCGAAAGGATGTGAACAAAAGGCGTGATAAAGCGACTTTGATAGAGTTAATGGAACCGCGGGCTAATTTCAGTCCTTTGATTGTTAAGTGAGTAGACGGGTAATTTGAAAGTGCTAAAATTCTTGTTTTTGAGATTAATGAAATATGCATACACGCTTTAGTTTTTGCGGCACGTACAAAGAACAAGCAAGGAAACAAGGAATATCAATGCCCGATTCTGTCAGCCCTTAATTAACCATACTGCTTTTTTGGGAAGGGCGAAGTTCAATTGAAACAAAGTTTTGTCTCAGTTTTGGTCTCATGCGCACAAAAAAAGGAAACGTATTGATGGTATGAAGTAGTCTATTGTTTATTGTTTAAGAGAGCGGGTCATAAAAGTGCCAATATTCTTGTTTGTCTGTTTGTTAAATTTATCAACAATCTTAAGTTTTTGTATGCGTAAAATACTTGGGTACATAAAAGGAAACTTTCACGGTATATATGGTGCAAAGACTGTTTCATTCATAAGATATCAAGATTATTGTTTTTTTTTTTTTTTTTCTAGTGTAAAAAAGGCATGTAGTTACAGTCTTAGTCGTTTTAATAACCATTGTTAACTTTTTATTGGTCAATGACTTTTGTGAAATTTGTGGCTCCCAAAGGAGCCGTTTTCTTTTGAGATGTGAAATCGATCTTTAGAATTGCGTTGCTGCTCCTTTTGCCTCCACTACCGCTGGGACGACTTTCTTGAGATCATGGTCGATGTACTTAGCGAATTTCTTTTCCGTCACCCTCTCAGCCCAAAACGCCTTTATTCCGTCAATCAGTTCTTGTTTGTTTTACGGCTTCACTTTCGATTCTAAGTAAAGTTTCAGTTCGTGCCATAAGTTCTCGATGGGATTTAAATCATGACTCTCTGGGGGAGTACGCTACCAGTTTATATCATTCTCCTCGAAGAAGGCCCTCGCTCGTCTTGTCGTATGTTGGGATCATTATCCAGCTCAAATCCGTGGGCTGGTAGCGTCTGATTGATGAATGGTAGAAGGGTTGTCTCCAGAATACGGCAATACAGTTCTGCTTCTATTATACCATCGAATATGCACACTTCAGTAGCTCCCTTTCTGCTGATTCCTTCCCATACGTGTACTTTAAGTGAATGTTTAGGCTTCGGTTTTCTTTTGAATGGCTCGTCGACCTTTCGGTAGCATGTTCGTCTGTATTGTTCCAGCGAGACTGAGCATTCATCAGAGAATATGACATTATGGAATGCATCACCGGAATCCAGGATTTGTTGTGCATACTCTAGTCTTTTCACCTTATTAGCTACTCTTATCAGTTAACAGTAATGGATGCACTGCAGCGTCCATCCCTATTTGGCTCGCGATCTTCGCACAGCGGAGGAGTTCACAACGTCTCCACGCTTGGCCAGATGTTTTGGAATCTGAGCGCTTGTTGCCTCGTCGTTTATAGGCATTTGCTTCTCAATAAAAGCTTTCGCATCTGCTGGAAGCTTTGTCGGCCTTCCTGATCGAGGGCGGTTTTCAGTGGATCCAGTTTTCTGTATTTTGTTGATGATCTTGTAGATTTTCTCGTCTCAAGGCTTTCAATATTTGTACGGGAAAAAATCCTTCCTTATGGAGACAAGCAATTCTTTTTCTCGTATGTGAAGTAACCTTCGGCATGATTACGCGGTAGTATCCCGCGGGTACATTATATGCAAATACAGGTTGATTTCCATGGGGATGCAATAACACATCGCAACGCGTTAAAAAAAGTAACCTTGCACCCTCCCTTAGTACCGTTTTCACAAGCTGTCTTTTTCTCGCTCTCGCTATTCTCGTTTGTTCGATAGTATCAAAATGAATATAGGCTTTCTTATAATTTGTTTTATTTTGTGCACTAGCGAACTTGCTTAAAGGAGAACTGAAGCCAAAAATTGAGTTAATTTCTTTCGATAGCCAAAGTGACGAAATTATCGATTTCAGGCGTTATTTGTGCTAAATGGAGAAGAACCTCCTCAGGAAGAGAGTGTAGAACAGGAGGTAGAAGCCCACGAAGAAGACACTACTTCGAGAATGGGAAACACCGAATGGTGTTCGTGCAGCGCTTGTGCGCTTATGCCGGTGGCAAATGAATGTTACTGCTGCCAAGAACTAGAGGAGCTTAATCAAAAGTTTGACAATTCAGGTTTGTACTTAGTATGTGATTATTCTCACGAGTATTTTGTTTGAAGCGGCCGCTTCTTTGCTAAGAGTGACAAAAGGTGAACAATTGCAAACTCGATCTTAGTTGTAATTACAACTACAAGGTCTGATGGATGAAAATTATTGAAACAGTGAGGGAAAGAAAATGTTAAGACTTTTTTCTTCTTTTTGGGTATTGATAGTTGTTAGATGTATAACAGAACATCCGAAATTTGGCATTGTATGCTTGGACAAGGATGTTTTGAGCACGGCATTGGTTGCAATCCACAATGCGCGGCTCAATCCAATTCCCGACCCTATCGTCAAAAGGTAAACTGTCTTTTTCTTTCTTATTTTGTACGCGTAATTAAGTCAATCGCTTTTGTGACTTTATATCCTCTTGTTGTCTAGAACTTGGCGTTTGGCAGCCTAAAGACAATTTACTTGGTGGGCACATGGGGTATTAGGAAAAAACCGGCGGAGAATCGTGCCAGCATGCGTCGTCACGGCCATACGTAAAACATTTCCTGAAGAGAGTGGTAATTACGTGGGGTTTCGAGAAGCAGATCTGGAACTTTGAACTTTATCTGTAATTTTCTTTAATAATGATTAGTAACATATCCTTTGCTTGTATAACGTAAGAGGCTCTTATTTCCTTATGTCACGGTTTCTTTCTAAAATTTGCGCGAAATATATAATTACTTATCGAGGATATGAATTACTAACACATTTCTGCATAGTGATTCTGTCAAGAACCATGCAGAGCCAAACAAATGTCATCCCTATTGCAGATATTAAATTATCCACATTGCCAGGGATAGCTGTGTGGCCTGAATGAAATAAACCTAAAACCTAACTTTGATTGCTTTTTGCTACGATGATTGCTTTCATTTTCATTTGATTGCGTTTTTGACAAAGTTGTTATATTTAATTATTCGAAAATCTCGATGTAAGATTAACAATGACATCTGCTTTAGGAGGCCGGGGTTTGCTGGCAAAGTTTTCAGGAATGTGTGGTGCTGTGACTGTTGCACTCCTCTCTTATGGTTTTTTTTTTTCTTTCTCTCTATGGATGATAATTGGTTGTCTTCTCAAATATGAGCTTTGCTACCCATTCTTTTGTATTTTTCGGAAACACTACCTTGTATTGCAGCTCCCCTTGGTTGGCACCCCTGGATACAGTGGCTTTTTGCCTACCAGTGTTGGCATTATGGTCTAGGGCTGCCAACTGAGTTCGAGCAACCATGCCATTATAAAAGAAGTGTTGCCGTTTGGGTGCATATTTGGTCTGCACACTATGGTACATCTCTAAATTGCCAGTATGACAACATAGTGTTAGTTGCTGAATGTCCTTCAACAGATTTTTATCGAATACAACCTCCTTAAATGCATTATGAGCAGAGGAGCCAGGCCTAAGCCACCTTTTAGTTCTTGCGATAGCCGGAGGGATTGGTTGGTGGGCACATTCCTCATACAGGTCAGCTGAATCCCAGGAGTGGATATTGGCAATGTGATAGACAATGGATATCCACTTCTCTCTCAACATCTCCTTGTCTCCCCCACATGTTTTGGCACACCACCAAAGGCGGTTTGAGATGGATCTGATCCAGAGAGAGAGATCAGCACATTCTTTCTTCTTTGCTTTTTCAGTTAACTTTTTAGTTATACTCTTGGAAAGGTGCCACACATCAAATTGATGATCAACTTCAGGAAAATTTCTTTTCATGTCAGCCCTAATGCCCACATGACGGTCAGTTGCAACAACCATAATTCCCCCCCCCCCCCTTTTTCATAGATGTTTTCCATACAGCGTTTAAAACCCTCTTTCCATGGCATTGCTATTATGAACTTCACTGACCCGAACAACCTCGAAGTCAACAATCTTATCAGTTTTCTGATCAATCATAGTATATGTCCCATATTTTGCATTATGGCCACGACTGTCACAACGCCCATCCCCCGAAAGCCACAGATCTCGCCCCCCTAGCTCAGAAAAAGTGGAATTTTGTTCTTTAAGCCAGAACTCATTGATTACGGGTAATAGGTACTTGTTTTGAATATTATAAAATATTTTCTCACTGAAAATTTCAAATTTAAGATATCTGTCAAAGATGCTACTTTTGTAAAGGTAGAGCCACTGAGCAAAATAGATGATGACAGCAACAAATTTCCAGCTGCCATCCCCTCAAGCATTGGCTGGCTTTGCAGGAGTACTTATGATTATTCATACATTCTAGGGTGACAAATAGTTGGCTTCCTTGTGTGGATTGGTTCCTCTTAATCACAGCTGCACCACACTCAGGACAATACTTAAACAGTTTAAATAGCTCTTGTTTAAATACAATGTATTTGGTATCATCCTGTGGCTTTTCGCATGAATCTTCCTGTTTTGTGGGAAGGTAAATGCCATCTTTTCTTGGAGAAACTTCTGGGGAAGCAGCAGCTTCAGTTGCTTCTTCCTTGTTATCTTCAATTTCAGGAAGGAATACCTCTTCAGTCTGGGTGCTGCTTTCTGAAACATCAACCTCGACTTGGGTGTCAGTAGATTTCATCATTAAATGGAGACCACGAAGGTTGACTTGGATCCCAAAATCCACACCCTTGTTTGGCAAATTCACCTGCACTGCTTGTGACTCAACCATCGTGCTTTTAGGCCCTAAATCATGTGGGAATGGATATGATGGGCTGTCTGAGGTTGATGTACTTGCTCCACAATTCACTACATCAACAGGTGCAGGCTGTTCTAAAGCTGAAGCTGCATGTTCTTCGATTCCACAACTAGGTTGTGCAGTTACAGACGCTATATACTATAACAGAAAAAATATTAGCTCTGTTATGGTATAGGTTAGTGACCCTTTGAGAGAATGAAAAATGTAGGTATGGGGGATAAACTATGCTACTATATGGTTATAGCAATGATTCAATGGGATTTTCTTGGAAAATATAACACCTGACCCTGCCCTCCTTTTGGTTGAAAGCCTGCACTGGTTTTAACTTAGAATTTCCAGTTGTATTAAGTTTTTATTCACATAGAAGTAAAGAAGGTTAAAAGAATTCATTATTTAAAGAATAATATCCACAACTTACAAATAGTCTATTTGTACTAATTTTGTTCACCTGCTAGTTAACAAGGGACAGGTATAATGTTCCTAGAATTAAAGAAAAATCACTTTATTCTGAAACAATTTAATTTTGTTTACCTACTGGTCAAAAATTTTCAGGAGAGACGAAGTACAAAGATTACTCAGAGAAAAAAAAACATGAAACTAGAAGGAATTCCATGGCAGGATATTGTTTTGCTTAAAGAGAGGAAATACTTTTCTGCGAAAACTTAATGTTTCTCAATGGAATCTACTCGGGAGATATCCCTTAAGATATAAATTGTTATTGCCCTCAAACTGCATTCACCTTTCAATTTTTTTTTATCAATCATGCATAAATGATGAGCAGCTTCAAGAGTTTGCAACAACCCAAGCTTTGCAACAACCCAACCCAGTTGCAAGAGAGTAATTCACGATTCACTTACTTCTTTTCTGACTTTCTCTTCTGAACGTTTCTCCGATGAAAGTCGAGGTCTTTCTGATGGTTTCCGATGCGAAAAAACCGTGGGTATTGCACCTGGTTTTAGCGTAGATCTGGGTTTCAAACCAAGAATTTCTGCTTTCAAGTCTCTTTCATAGAAGTCAGGTGTAAAATGTTCTGAGCACAGCCTGGAGTTTTCCGAAACGACCAGATCCGCTCGTGAGATCTTTGCCAGCCACTGTGATCGTAGAGCTTCATCCCTCGGAAAGCAATGGTAGGATATACCAGTTGTGTACCTCGAGTCGTTGTTACAATCGAACGCCGCGCAGTATACTATTTTTTAGCTCGAAAGTAATCGAAGTAAATATAGCAACGAGGGCTACTCAACCGCCAAGAACAGATAGAAGAATAAACTCAAACAACTCGGGCTTCCGTATTTGTAAATCCTGTCTTGCGTAAGCCAAGAACTTAACCCATTATAGAGAACTTATAAACCAAAGTTCAACACGAATTTCAAAATTTTATTTCCTTTTGGACTTCTTGCGACATTGTTAAGAGCGTGCGTTATCGTACATGCCATTGCAAAATCCAGACTACAAACGCGTTGCAAACTAATGTTAAGAAAGGTAAATAACAAAATATGGAAACAGAATGGAAGATGAAATATCTTAAATTACCAGTATGTAAGAAAAATTAAAGTGGAGACCCTATTCCGAAAACATCGCGGTCAATCCAAGTATAAAAGATGCGTCGCACATGATCTGGACACGTAACTACGTTTCAGAGACACAGGGTTACGAAAGCCAAAATATTTTTCTCTTATACAATCCCTAGATAGAAGACCAATTTTCTAATATGAGATGCGCTTGAATCATTTTTTGCTTCACCTTGCACAATCTTTACTCCTGGAAAACCACAAATTCTTTCCCGCTAGCAAGCCGCAGTCCTGAATTCAACTTGCCTGTTTCTTGCTGTGTTTACCTTCAACCCCATAACCTACGTCACACGCTACAAAAAGAACCGCTGACATTCGTGTTCTGAGCCGACGTACCACAGTCAAATATCGAGCCAATTATCGCTAAAAATCCTTCGTTTTCTGGATGAAAACTGTCATTCGAGGGAAAAAAAATGACGGAAATTTGTTCCATCATACATAAATGTACGATACACGGTGAAAAAAATTACATGAATTTGGACTTCAGTTCTCCTTTAAAGAATCCATCAAAGGCTCATTATAAAAAGCCGCGTTAAATCCAAAGTAAATTCCTTTAATTTACATTGTTTTTTCTCCCAGCTGTCAGTTTGGAAGACAATGATGATTTTGACCCGACAACCGACACAAACTATCTGCCTGGGTATGTTAGCTTTTGTTATCAGTGGAACATGGGGATATCGCTTGGGACTTAATGTGACAGTCTGTGGTAAGTTATTCTATTTAAATTTAGCCTAAAACTGCTTAGGAAAAAATACAGAATGTTAGCAGAAATGGCATGAAAATGAGAGTCGAGAGTTCCTCCCAGAAAGAAAAAAAAAAAAAAAAAAGAATTGTTGATTTTCTTTTTAACAACAGACTTACTACTTTCTCAATTATCTGATTTCCGGGTTTCATTTCTCCATCTCCATTATTTTTCATTTTCCTCTCCACTGCCCACCAGCTGTTTTAGTGAAATGCAGCTGAGGATAAGAGTATTCGCTTGTCGCAAAAACGGTCATAATTTAATTTCCCATACATTGCTTTGTATCTAAGCTTTACTTAGGGCCTGGAAGTAAGTTAGAAATATAGGGGCTAATGAATGTCCTAAATTGGTTATCAGCAAAATACTCAATTGGAAACTAATTTTGTTTTTCTGTAGCCCAAGGTGATACTCCATTTTTGCATTCTTTTCAGGAAAGTACGATAAGCCTCCAACGTTTACAGTTTCTCCATGGCCTTTCATTCCTGCTGGAGTTCATTATAATTTCAATGTAACATTTGCATCTGGTAAGTTGAAGTCAACATGGAGGTGTTAATAGTTTTTATTAATTTATTAATTAAGTCGTTAGACAGACAGTGTCCTTTTTGTTGATGTGTGTGTTTGTGAGGCAGTGGGTGGGCTGGGTGGGGATAATCAGGCATCAAATGTTGCTTTAGCATCAAGATATTAGTAAGCCTCATCTTTCACGATCATTTGCACCATTGTGAAATATTCCTGGCCCATTTCTTGATATCTTTTGTTTTAAATAAAGCGGCCATTGAATTTGATTTTTAACAAAGCGGCCACTATCGTTCTTAATAGAATTTCAAGCCTTCATATAATCTAATTTTCACATATTAATATTTTCGTAATAACCAAACCGATGAGAGATAAAACCACCAAGAAAACCATCTGAATGAAAAAGTCAACAACTGCCAACCTCACATTTTCTCTTAATTAGTTGTTTACACTTAGTTCCTGTTTTTCATATATTTATCCCCGTGATTGTAATCATACATATCTCCCATGATTAGTATAAATTCAAACAGTTTCTTTTTCCAAACAGTTTTTCAACTGACGGTGTGAAATACATCGAGACATATTTTAGAAATAAGAACGATGATATTTCCAAAGTGCCTTCTTGACCATCTCTAAAAGGTAGCTTTGAATGAAAAACAAAGCAAAAAAATATTTAGCAATGAAAAATCAAGCAATCCATCCTCATTGATTAATTATCAATCGATATATTGCTCTCAGTGCACGGTGTTTCATATTTTAAATAACCGTCGTTGATTTCTTTGTAATTTTTTTGTCTTCTAGAAACCATAGTGTTGGCTGCATCTAGAGAATTGCCCGTAATTCCTCGATTTTTAAAGGTAATCAATCAACTAGCCCAGCCCTTTCAGTTCACGGGTTTAAGTGCGTGTGATTCCTATCTGATAGCCCCGGCTGCATTTCAGTCCTTTTTCCCTCCCTAGGTTTTTTCCTGCTTGATAACCTAACGGTGAAGTTCTCCTCTCCTATGTGATGTTTATACATCTTCCTCACATGCGCATGTACCTAAATTCTTTCGACGAACTCTGTTGTAAGCACTAGTCCTATTGGCTAAAAAAATCAGCTTTTACAAGAATATAAAATTCGTTAGCCAGCATCCAGGACTAAAGATTTCCCAATATTTTTGTTTTATCGACTGAGTTAAATGTAAATCAGCCACTATAAAGAGTTTCTAAAGAGTTAGAATTTTATTCTGACCCAGGGCTAACGATTGAAACGTCAAATTTGAAAAAATATTTATGCTGGCCAGTTTACGTTCTCAAACATTCTACGGTAATGTAGTCATTCTACCTTCATTTTATTCTTCAATAAATAAGAATCGAACCGGTACGGGGAAAATTCAACTTTTCGATGGAGAGGATATCATGTTTCTCTGTGCTGAGATTGAGGGCAAGGTATGGTAAGAGACGAACAGGACAAGCAAGAGTCAAGACTCAAGAGAAGCATGAGGGAAAAGAATAAGCATGAGAAGACATGCAAAGATTCGTCTTGCAATCAATGATTTTGTAAAACATGGTTTCAGTTCACTGCACACGAGAAAAACTCATAACCAAAAACTGTCTAGTGTTGTTGTTGTCTGTGCTTTCAATTATCTAACACTCAGCTGCCTTTTTTTCTCGCTCAGTAAATAAATAATTTTAGGGTTCACCGTGTTCAGAGTTTCAGAGCGAAAAAATGAACATTTCACGACAAAAAGTACCATCTGGTTTGTGTTATTTTGCCTCAATAGTTTTCACCGTTTGCTGTTAAACGGCCAAAAAGTTTTGCCGATAGTCGTAAAAAAATTAATCGTAAAAAAAATGTTTATTTTTAATCCCAACGGAATGAAGTGAACTGTTAGCCGTAAAATGGCTGACTCTTACATGGAAAAACGTAACGAACTCAAAGAACAAATTCTACATTGCCGCTCTGAACTTTCCAAAATCTTTCCAGCTGTTTTAGTACAATCTATTTATGCCAAAATTCAGGATGCCAATTCTAAACTTTTTAACCATTTGCAACAAATTAAGGCCCAAAAAGTGGACCAACTTATCGGTCCTCAAATTATTCGCGACTCATCGCCTGAAATCCGCAAAACTGCAGTTACCATTACAGAAAAACCGAATTGGATATCAAATCCGAAAAACCGTGGGTATTTTTTCCGCAAACCGAAAACTTACTGCCAAAGAAACGAAAATCCGCAAACTGATGCAGAGACCAAAATCAAAAACCGAGTTTTTCAGGGCAAAAACTGAAAACCTGATCTAAAAAATGGCCCCAAAACCGAAAACCTCAAAGCCCTCTTTAGTAAGGGAAGTAAGTTCCTTTAATGCTGCGTTGGTGGGAGAGTAAAACAAGGTAATTTCGTATCATCAACTGAGTTGATAACGTAAATTGGCCATCGTAAAGAGTTTCAAAGCAGTCGCTTTGAGCGTTAGTCCTTCTCCAGAGTGAACGACGTAGGGCTAACGCTCGAAACGTCAGCTTTGAAACTCCTTACGGCGGCTAATTTACGTAATCAACTCAGTTAATAATACTGAATTACCCCTCTTCAAGTAGCTGAGTAGTAGTAGACTTCATTTAACGAAGGTAACCAGTGACCGTAACTATACCGACGAACTCATGGCCCTCGTCGTTCTCCAAAATCATTCTCCAAAATGCTGGTTGAGATATGAAAGGACGTATATTTGATTACTTACAAAGCTTATACTGCCACTCTTATAAAGATCCCTTCCTTACTTGGTAAGTTGCAATATTGCAAACCAAAAACCTAACATGCTACATGTACATACACTAAGATATTAAGCTTTGTTCACTTCACTAAAATGCCATATACAACGTCCTTTTACCAAGTTAGTTCTAACATGTTGTGTTGAAACATTAATTATTTGATGTGTCTCTGTGTATAAAAACGCATTCGTGCTGAGATATATTTATTACATGTAGTGTGGGTCAGTGAAATCAATTCTTATGTACAAATCTAAAACGACTAAAAATTACTGAGCCATCCCCCATGACTACTCTATTCTTCATGCGCAGGCAGCGACGTAACATGTACAGATATGTGAGACGTGGAAAGACAAGTAGTTGGAAGCTGGAAGACATTTGGAAGGTTTTGTAGACACAACTGGCATTCTCTTGGTAGAGAAAGTACAGTTTTTGATGTTCATAAAGGTGGAAATAACACTTTTGAGCTCTAGATTTCAATTTTTTTTTCTCTGATGGACAATGCCCCATAACTCCCCAAGGGGAAAGGGGCCCAAGGGCCTCTTCTTCGGGCACAGTCACCTACTACACCACTGTACAAGTTCTATGTCTTCTAAGCTGCTTATGAAAAACGATATTTAAACCCCTGACTCACACCTCTTTAGAAAAGTATATAGAGGACACCTACAATGTGGTCAAACTGGAAAGTCCACTGAATGTGTGTTTATTAATGTGAGTGAACCTGTTGAAGATTAGCATCCTAAAAACAGGGAAAATTATAATACTCCTTAGATATAAAATATAGAACAGAAGTGGGTTATTATCTGAGCCGCTGGAAATAAACCATCATTAAATTCTTTATCATGTCCTGTTTCCTTTGTTTCATTTAATGTAACTGTTTTCATCACTTAGAAATTGCAACGAGTTGTTCAGGAAAAAAAGGATGTCACGAGTAGCCTGCCTTTGAGAAAAAAGAATTCACCTTGTGGGCTTTAGATTTCAAACCCCGAAAGTTCGGACATTGAGTCGAGCTCGCAGCACATGTTTCCAAATTTCAGCCTTGGAAATTTTTCTTAAATAACTACCCACTTTCAAGAAACGTTTCTTTGCTCAAAATTGGCATCTTTCTTTTATCATGCATTTGATGGTGTGTCAAGCAAGTTGTCATTTTGCTGCCGTTGAAGCAGATGCGAAGAATGTTACAGGAAACGTTGCGGCATGGATTAATCGAACTAGTTCTGCGTACAGTGATTCATCTGATCAGGTATTTTCAGGGTGTTTAGTGCGTAGATTGTCAAATAATTCCCCTTCTCACAGGAGATTAGTGCCCACGAATAGCTGTAGAACGTAAGGAAGCATTGATTCCCACACGGAATTACGTGTCTGGGTGTGGATCTCCTTAGCTGATAAATGTACCGATTTTTTTTAACCTGAGCCTTGTCGGGGACCACAGCGTAACTTGCGGTCTTCAGTGCCTGGCTTAGACACACCAGTCAGTTTCCTTACCTTTTTCCACCAGCTAGACGAGAAGCGCTCTTCAAGGTGTTCAACTTTGCATTCGTAGCATTTAGCGCGGCAGATATTTAGTTGGCGGTGACGAAACTCCTCTAGATTTCCCTGACTGAGTGCTGATTGACGCTTCCTATCAGTACGTCACCATTCCCCAGTATGGTCAAGACTAACAGCACGGGATTGACGACACAGGTGTCGAAGAGATAATCAAGTGGTGTTGGTGATAACTTGAAGCTGTACAGCTCTCTCTCTCGAGAGAGTTTAATTCACACAAAGTGTTTTTGTTTCATCGGTGGAGGAAACAAATCAGCACGTCAGTTGAAATTAATTGCAGAGTTGAGCTGTCAAATAACAACAATGTATATGGCCAAATTACAATGGTTACGCCCTCTGCCTTTCATTAGTGATAATCCCATTGGTTTCTTAACATGAAGTCAGGTTTCGAGACAGAAGGGAACCTAAGTTGTATAGATGCTTTTGTTGCTTCTCAATAACTTTCGCGCCCGGAAAATTCTGGGGTTGAAAGCATCTGCATGAACTAATTTAAGATAAGGTATTTTCATTTATCGTTGATTTGGTAAGGATTTAAGTACTCTCAACTTGAGAATACTTAAAAATTTAAGCTAAATTTTTTAAGTTAAATTTTTAGCAGCACCGAACATGCTGTGGAGAGTAGTTTTTGCAGATTAGAAACGTGAGCTCTATTTCCTTTTTATGCTATGTCACCGTTGATTGGTGAAAAGAGTGAAGTTCCTGTTTACGCCTTCGTCACCGGCCATTGCTTTTGCTTCAGGTCATTGAAATAATAACAATGTTCACTAAATTACCTTGCCTTATTTAGTGTGAGTTCCTTACATGACTTGTGACCAGAGCTACAAATACAGTGTACCTCCCGACTGAAAGAGCAAAGAAGAGCGCTAGAGCAATGGTCTGTAGTAGCTGGAAACTGTTTACTCCCTGTAATGGCCACGCCGTCGTCTCCAAGAAATCTCTCAAGATCTTTCGCGCAACTGCTAACTAGTTTAACAGGCACCTTCCAGAATCTTGCAAGATCAATACTTCCTAGTAACGATCACAATCTTCCATTGTCTATAACCTTAGCGACGATAGAGATAACGTAAAAGTTTCAGAACTAAGGTGAAACCACTAGCTGCGCCTCGTGGTGTGACTGCAAAGTTTTGAGCGTTGTTGACGTCATTTCCACGATCAATAAGGTTATAAACAACGGAAAGTTGTGGTCGATTTGTTGTTTATAATAACATTGAAATTTTTTGTGCCGGCCTAATGCGCCAAAGATTTTGGATAATCACGCTCGCGTAACGTGATCGAGCGTTGCTTTGTTGTTTTGATTTATGTTATGTAATGACTTCGACAATGAAATACCAGTAAGTAACGAAAGACATCAGACTCTGTTACTCTGTATTGTCTTTATCGCCCACCAATAGTCTCTATTCCCATGTGCTCGATGTGTTTAAGCATCAAGTAAATCTAGGAGGTGGTTTTTTTTTTTTTCAACCTCGCGAACCGAGAGCCGGCTTTCTATTTCTAAAGATTTTTTCTCCGCTTTTCCTTCAACCTCGATATGTTCTTCTTCAAAGTTTGTCCAAGTATACCATTCATAAAATTCAGAAATTCGTCACTTTCCATATATCAGAAATTCTCCTTTTTGGAGAAATTTTCTTTCGACTTTTCTATCGATTTTTGAGCTACTTATTACGTCAATTTTCGATAACCTTATTCGACCAATAAGCGCGCGATAATTTCTACAGTTATTGTGAAAAATCCCCTGAATCGTAAGGGATAAGACTTAATCAGCTCAAAGTTTTCAGTTTTCTTTATGTATATATTACGCACTTTGTACATTTTAGCAAAGAGTGTTGGGGGAACACGAGAAAAGTTTATAGATACCAGGCGAAGGTGATGGATTTATAACCATTTTGGTTTTTACGCCAGTCAACCGACAGGGAGTGTGGTGTATTTTTTTTATAGAATAAAGGTAAATATTTCTATTTTGTATGGGTTTCAGTGGGTGCAATAATCGAAACGTTTTTGACAAATCAAGGCTCGCGTGGTATCTCAGTAAATTTATAATTTCTAATTGCTTCTTTCGATAAAGACTGAAGTTGTGACCGAGACATGAGGATATTGAAATTTTCCGGTTTTTTTTTTTCTCTCAGAATTGTGGATCTCTAATAATTATTGTGGTTTCCATAGAACTGTTAATATTTTCACTACACTACAAGCTCAATCTTCCCTGTGCACCCGACGCTAAGCCGCAGTTTGCTTCAAATTTCCAGTTTAGAGGTTTCTAACAGCTCGCGGCGCATCAGCCGTGTACCTGATCTCCCTTCAAGGCTCTGTAATATTCTTATTGTCTCTTCTCTTTGGCAATCTTCTAAAGTCCCCCCTTTATACGCTCTTAGCGACGACTGATCCCCCATCCCCTCCCGTGTGATCCCACCTAAAAACCTTCCACTCCAAGCCCAAAAGTATGAAGAAATAAGAATCATATCAACCGTTGACTAACTGGTGACTGAACTGTAAACTGTTTTTGTTTCTCTGTGGTCCAAGGTTTTAGAAACTTTTAGCAATTATATTTTTATGTGCAGAATTTCTCGACGCGTCAAAATAGCATTGAAACTCAACCTTCATTGAAGATTTTAGATATATGAAAATTCATATATTTGCACTGCGGTGGAGAGATGAAATTAAGAGATCCTCGCAGCTAACTACAATTAATTACAACTAATTACAACTACTCGTTTCAGTAGTGTTCTTAGCTGCGAGGATCTCTTAATTTCATCAACCTTAATTGTTGCATTCTTTTTAGTAAAGTGTGAGAAGACTCCGACGTTTAAAGTTTCTCATTGGCCTTTCATTCCCACTGGTGTTCTTGTCAATGTCAGTGTAACATTTACACCTGGTAAGTTGAAGTAGATTGAATATAGGGGCGTTATTATATGTTATCAATTTTTATATCTGAATATTATAAACACTAGGAGAGAGAAGAGGCTTATGAAATTCCAAGGATTCCAGACGGGGGTTAATCAGAGGAGAAGCTTTTCGGGGGTGGGAAGGGGGGTAGGGGATGCACAACAGATACTTGCTTCGTATAATTGTGGATCTTCTTGAAGCGATAATGCAATACGAATTGACCTCGAACGGCAATGTTATTGTCAGGGACAGGGACGATGGTCTATGCATTTCTTCCCCAGATCTGTGCAGCTTACCTGCTGGTGCTAAGTCTCCAAAAGAGAGTGACAAAAAGAAAAAATTAAATCTCTCGTTAAAACCAAATTATCCTGTTAAGCCCGCCACATACGCAGCGCCATCATTTCTTTGAAAAGTTACTCCCCATTAATATAATGGTTTCCAGTCGAGCACTACGTAATCTTCTTTTCAATATTTTTGTAGGCTCATTTCAATATACGCTGGCTCTCGTGAATTTTTCAGTTGTTTCAAAAGGCATTCTCTCTTAATTACTTTTGTTATCATCACATTGACTGCGCCCTATGACAGAATAATAATGATGGTGGTGATCATTATCATTACGATTATGGTGATTTTTAGCAACATGTGTCATGCTTGGATCTGTTCTTTTCTAGGAACAGGTAAGAGTCGTAAATAAATCGATGTGTTTACATTGTACTTTAATTGACACATTGTTCTTTCATTCTATTCTTCAATCTGTTATAGACTTGAAGCTATAAGGGAAAAGTTCAACTTTTTAATTAAAAGAGCGTAATGTTTCTCTGTAGTGAAGTTGTTGGAAAGGTACTCTAGGAGACGAGTATGAGTCAAGACTCAAGAGAAAGACGAGAAGCATGAGGGAAAGTAATTCGCTTAGGCAGGGAGGACAATAAAAGAGTCTTCTTGCAATCGCTGATATTATAAAACAAAATTACAAAATCTAACGACAATCATTATAGATAACTCTGCTCAGTAATTTTGAGTAAACTCATGGATTAAATTCTTGAGGTGAGGGAATCAACTCATGAATGAAACAGCGTGGAATCTAAACTAGGCAGCCAAAACAGGTAATAATCAAGAGAGGTTATCAACTCGCTCAAAAAATGGTAAACTGTCGCAGAAATTACTTAGATTTGATTATCCAAGAGAGCTAGCTAAAAATACGGGAAGGTTTGAACCCCTCCCTACACATAATGCTCCCTTGAAAGTCCGACGGTTCAAACACAAATAGAAACACGGGAGGACTAATCTGTGTGGTTCAGTTATCTGTTGTGGTGAATTGCATAGCGTATCTAATACCAAGCCATTGACCAAAAAAATTTCTTGACTGAAAAGTTTATTACACAAAAGCAAATCTCAAAACCAAAAATCTACTTGCCTGTCTTTGCTTTTGCTTACCTGACGCTCAGGCTGTTTTCTTTCTTCTCAGTAAATAATACTTTTAAAGTTCACCGTGTCTTAAGTTTCGAAGAAAAAAAAGGAACCTTTCGTGACAAAACATCATCCATATTTGTCACATAGGGCCGTTTGTTGCTGATAAAATAAAAGCGGAAGGCTCTGTACTTTTCAGTGATTTGCTTTGGTGCATAGCATAGCTTACTTAGGACTGGGTGGTGCGTCCTGATTGGAAAGGAAAAGAGAGAAAGTGGAATTTTCAATTCACCGGAAAACCCCATGAAATATGAATAGTACCAGTGAAGTTCGGCGTTCACTATGTGTCGTCATTTCACAATGTCTCAGTGCAGTTAATGACAGCTGCAAAGTTATTATTGCCGACCCGTTAAAAAGTCAATTCCTTGTCAAAAGGAAAACTAAGTAACATTTCTTTACCGAGCTTAACTTTCCATACACGACATTTAAGACGTGATAAGCGCATGCTGTGATCTATTCTCTACTTTTATCGCACTATTCACATGAGTTGGGTAATATTTTATTCCTATCATAAAGTGTGTGACCCATAGCACGCTTTTGATTCTGCCCGTTCCCCATGGGAATGAGAGAGATCAATCTCTTGTTGACTAAATTTTTTTTAAAATCCTATTCATAATAAGTCATTTCAGAAAAAAATTTTTACGATAGCTTCAGCAAGAAAACACTTTTTATTCTCCACTTTCTTCCCTTTTTTCTTCGTATCTATAACCTATAGTGTTTTCTCTGCTTGTCTCTTATCACTTAGACTTGATATGATTATTAATAGGCGCTTTTCTTAAGCTCTAAATGGTGAAATTTCAGTCTTAAAACTTGGAACAAAAGGAAGAAAGCGAGTGGCACTACAGTGAATAGTATTAAAGAACACTTTTAGTCCACCGATCGTTAACCATTGGACTAAATTCCTGTTAACTGCTTTTGTATTTTAAGTATGATCACGACTGTCCCTCAAGAACAACTGTTTGGAATTCAAATAAGGACAGAAATCATCCAGAACTGACTTAGTTTGCTTACTTTGTGTGTTAAGAGTAACTTGGAAAGCCCGAAGAGATCCACATGTTGTGTGTATAAACTTGCACAAAGATCGATAAAAAAGGAATATTCTATGAAAGGTAAACTATCAGGAACTGCGACATCTCGATGCATGCATTTACCTTTGACTTCGAACGGGACCGGACATAAATTCGGTAACAAAAAGAGCTGTTAAATTTTCATCATGTGTGCATGTATTCATGCATGTTTTCTTTCCTCTCAGTCAAAATCTCGAATAAAGTTTAACTTCAGAGTTTTCTTTATCTTAGCTATATCAGCCAATTTATCCTTTCTATCAATAGACGCGAATATAAAATTGTTGTCACTGTAAAACTTTTTAGGCTTATTGTGAGCATAAAACATACTGTTAAACAATATGGCAGCTCCATTCCGCAATTAATTATAGCTGACGTTTTCAATATCAGAGTAGATACCAAAATAACTTCATCAATGGCATACATCGCGATATCATACAAACTCCACCGATGAAAACAAAAACACCTTGCTTAGACTCAACCCTCTCTCAAGAGCTGTCAGCTTCAAGCTATTACCAACACTACATGATTATGTCCTCGCCATCTGCGTTGTCAATCCCGTGCTGGTAGTCTTAGCCGTACCAGGGGCATGGCCTCTTGCTGGTAGTTATTCCCAAATTCTCTGCTCTCCGAACTGTCTTTAACATATGCATTTTCTCGTTGCTCTTAGCGACGGTTTGGTCGGTTTAGTTGTCCAACGAGCTTTTTTTGTTTACATTGCTGGCTAAATCAAACTGGTTTTCTACTGCAGTGCTCTCGTTTTCTAATCTTTAATGTTACTTACAGAGCATTGAAGGTATAAAACGACGAACGACGATTTTTTTCTCCAATTAATTCCAGTTTCATTGGATTTAGCCATGTGTTAGATATGGCATTACCTTTCAAGATATCTAAGATAATAAGGTGTCACAAATGACAAATTCACACGCACAAAATAAAGTGAACATCGAGATTCACGCGGGCGACAACAACAGCCAAAAATAAATTGGACGCAACAGCCGCAAACGTTGAACACACGCGAGACGCTTGAGTGCTTTGTAATTCGTTACTCATGACAACCTCCCTGATTGATATCGTGATTGAAAATGATGCATTGTATCATTATCCGTTACACCTTCTAGCCGAGGCTGTGACATTCCTCAATTCATCCCGAGTCTCATTTCTTTACAGTTGGCGATGTAAAGACATAGGGGAAAAATCTGGCTCGTTGTAAAAGGAGCACAATCTTTACCCTCCACTAGGTTTATCAGTCAACGAGGGAATGGACAGAAAATATTCACCAGACACAGTTACTTAAAGACAGAGAAAGAATACGCCTGGATCTGCAAACTTAAAAATCTGCCACCGAATGAGCTTCTTTAAAGCAATAGATTGAACTAGAACTAGAGACCGTTAGCAGCTATCAACAAATTTAGTCACGCCAGAAGAACAAAAAAAATCGAAATGAGAGATTTGCACAAGTATTTAACGTTTAGAAATGGAAGTTCTTTGTCCAAATACTGATCTAAAATTGGATCTTTTAAAATCAGTTAAAAAAAAAACAGACTCGTGGTGTGAGACTCGTGCTATGAGGCTGAATATCTCAGAACTAACAGAAAAAAGTAAAGCCGAGTGTATTTAATATCAATGGTACAGCCCGGTCTTTGTCCAAATTTAAGGTGATACGCCATTTGAAGTTTTTATTATATGCTTCAAACGAATAAAGGTTTGACTTTGTATAAAAAAAAAATTCAAACAGAGCAATTAGTTCAGTAGCCATTACGTAAGCAAACTGAAAGAAAGTGTGCTTTATTGCTTAAATATATATAGTGCGTCAAAGTCATATATGCTCAAAGGTGCAAGGAATCCTACTTCTTAACTAACCAAAAAAAATTTTTTTACTCAAAAATAACCTTGATATAATTTTCAACGTTTTTTGTCGCACTTTAAATCTGAGATCAAAAACATTATGCATTACATTTTGAAGAACACAGCCTTTGCGGGAGTCGCTAGTGCCTTTAGTTACAATGAAATGTCACCCAGAAGTCTCACAATAGCCAGAGAGATTTCAACGAAAGCTCTAGGCGTTTAAGCCACCTAGAGCAAGATATTCATGAGGCATAGTCAAAAAGTTCTTAGACAAATATTTCGGGGAAGTTCTTCAGTTGCTTTCTTCAATCAAGTGTGAAAGTTCATCGGATGTTCCCGTTCTTGTGACCACTCTATTCTTGAGACGTGATACTCCCTGACGAAGGAAGCTGAAACATCGGATCGGGTTGAAGGTAACGTACTGCCAAATTGACTTCACATGTAGAATTCCGTTTCCTATGAAGTAGAAAAAAAAGAGGGATTTCATCATTTATACATGTAGTTGAAATCTTACTCGAAAGCGTTAAAAACGGTAAGGTGTCCCTTTTTCTGAAATTTGTCTTTATTTTCGCTCTTGCTAAGAAGCGTTTTGAGAATGAGTGTTGACATTTCGTTCACAAAACGATTTGGATTTTTCCCTAAGATCGCAACATTATACTTCAACTCTATCTTTTAGTTTTCTGTATTCTACTAATACTCTCTAATGTTGGAATACTACATGAGATTAATAAAGAAAATAACTCAAATTCTCCCTCCTTGGCAGCTTCCATAGGTATAATTTTGTAAACTACATCCTAAAAACCTGTCAGTATTACAAGGTCTCAAAATTCCACTTACAAGAAGAGTTAACCTGCGAGAAGAATTGATCAAACATCACGATCTGCCTTAAGATTACTACTGTATGAGCCAGTGTTAGAGAGCGTCAAATATCCTAAATAACCTGAATAAGGCTAATTTATGATTTTATCACAATTATATCATAATTGCGCGGAAAACGAAAAAACTTGGGGATTGAGAAAACCACCACAATCCATCAAAATTAAGGTCCTTTCCTTGATTTATTTGGCAAATGACTAAAATGCACATCGAATAAAACAGAGCAGCATTTTGACTTACCAATGGCAAGCAACAATACAGAGGCGTTAAGGACCACGAACACGACATTTACAAAGGTGGAATCGTTCTTGCCCTCTCCTTGACTCTCATCCCAGTTTGTGTAAACTGCACCAAGACAAACGTCAAAGAAAATTATCCAATGAACAAATGTTTGTAAGCAATCTTCAAACTTGTCCTTGATTGGTCGGAATAAGGTGTAGACCACTCCAAAGACGCTGACTGTCAGAACTGTGAGACCGATTTGAGAAAGGCTCTTTGATCCAAAAAGAAAAATCAATGAGGTTAAAATGAGCTTGCGATACATCTCTGTGATTTCCCAGAACCAAAATTCATTCTTGTAGTTTTCAAAGAACACTCTGAGTCCGAAAGAAATGGCTTCGTATTCCTGGGATTCACGATATTTGTAGGTGAGAAACAGAACCAGAAGTGGAAATCCCACGGGATATAATGCCAAAATAGAAGCCATGAGCCAAAACAACCTGTGGCGATGAGTGAAACACTTGATGGAGTAATCAGCTCTCAGTAGGGAGATACAGTCGTTCTTTTTGTCTGTGAAACATGTTTCTATACAAGCACCGGGAAGAGGTAGAATCTGAATTATCGATTTGCTCGTCGTGGGGTAGGTCGTCAACAATAATAGGAAAATGTTCCGATAGCAAGATTTTTTCAAACTCTTAACTTCCGTTACTTTCCGGTCTTCACCAAGGTCCTTCTTATTCATGATGTAGCGTTTTTTAAGAAATAAATATAAGAAAATCAAGCCAATGAGTGAGACATTCATGACAACAATCATCGTGAACTTTCCAAGCTCATCAAGCCGTAGAGAAGTATAAATGCAACTAAGAGGGGCAAACTGTAAGATGTTCCCTTCAAACACTTTTAGAACCTTCTCCGTTGAGATCAAAACGACTGGCCATTGAACTTTAGCCAATGCCGAGAAAATACCGGCAATGACTTGATAAAAACCAATCACAATCTTAAAGCACGACATGACGACATCTGCAACTGTCCGGTTATTGTCTGCACGTTTGGAGTCACCCCAAAGAACCATTAGAAACACAGCAACAAAAAGAATAATTACCAAGATGGATGAAGATATTGTTACAGCTAACCGGGGACATTTCAAACAAGAGTTGAAGCGAAAATAGAAGCTCTCAGAGCAGGTTGCACACAAATTCCCTTGATATCCTTGATGGCAATCTGAATCAATTCCACCCTTGCAGGACTTTGCATGGGGACATTTGAGTGGCTTCGGAAGTGAAGCATCGAACGTGGAATATGACTTGTCGTAGTGTGGTCCAAAAGAATGAATATTGTTAACAAAACCCTTGAAATGTTCTTTTTTAGAATGGTCTGTCCATTTCCAGAAGTAGTTAGGAGCAAGTATTGCTGTATCTTTCTCACAAACAAAACCGTTTGGCGGACATGCTGTGCACGGGCCAAAGCGATCCAACCGATAGAAGTTGCGTAGGCATCTGCATGCACGATGTTCGGCAGTCTCGTCAGAAAGCGTACCTGAAAAAGAATGGTTCATTTTTAAGCAATCACTTCGCAAAATGTCGAACCCTATCTATAGAAACAACAAAACATTGACAGAAGGGCTTTTCCACGAACGCATTTTCTCTTTTCTCTGCGTTTGCACATGATATCACTTGTGAATTGAATGACTATTATCTTCCAAATAAGACATATTTGGATTCCCCTCTGAACAAACAATCAAACAAGTACTCTCGGCTTATGCACTCCAAGATGGATCCTCCGGATAATCCATTTTAGATGAGTGTGTTTTGTGTATTGAACTAAAATTGGTGATGGAGCTTGCCAAAGGTTGAATCAATCGCTTCGCATTATTCGTAAGCGCATTTGAACTGGAAAAAAGGTGCAGTTCACCCAAAGCAAACACAAAAGTTACCGTATGGACATGCCACGCAGTCGGCAGCTGTGCTCCCAGGACTTCGCTGTTCAGAAACAAACGTACCAATGCTACATCTTTTGCAATCATCTTGTCCCATTTCATCCTGATAAAAACCCCCTGTGAAGATATCATAGAACATGGATACGGTTCTGCGGGTGGATTGTCTGAGCATTTAAAGGAGCATCAACTATTACAATGAATTATCAAAATTATGGTTTGTTTCTAATTCACTTGTGATAAAAGAAGTATACCCTAGAGTAAGCCATATCACAGTATACCAGCACCGTTTAATTGCCTAAGACATCTCCAAAGTTAAAAAGATACATAAAGGAAAAGAATAACGACTCCATCAAAATTCAATCGCGTGCCCCAAAGCAAAGGAAACATGGATGATCGAGAATTTAGGTGGCATCTAATAAGTCGTTTCTCGACTGGTCAGTCGTTTCTCGATTGGTCAGTTGTTTTCTTGTTAAACTAAATTTACGCATTAATAATAATCGCACTAAAATTCGTCTAATCAGTTATTTCTTTTTGTACTTTGGCTCAGTAAGGGAATAACGATGCAAGTAGAAGCTGGGTTTCGTTCCATCCAACACATATCTTTAACAGCTGAAGCCACCACCGGTGACCGTCTAGCCAGACAAATAAAGTGATTCCTTATTACTTGTCTTTTTACGATACTTATATCAAATATAAAGTAATTGTTTCTTCTCGTTACCTGCAGGACACGGTAGACAGCGGGATCCATCAGGACACGTGTAGGTACCAACAGGACATAGGCTGCAATTTGCACAATAGATTGGTGCACTGTGTTTTTCGTGGGATGCACAGTCATGGCATACAAAACCTGAGCGTGTAAAGCATGAACTGAAGCTACTTTGGTAGTGGTCCAAAATGACGTGCAGAGATGTCGTGGGAGCACACTCACTGAGGATTGATTGAGCAATGGCAATGAATAAAAAAACTAGGTTGAAAACAATATGGTGATTTTACCGTGAAGAGATCAATAGCCAAAGCCGATGGCACTGATAAATCTCGGTAAGTTGAAATGACCAAGATCAATAGTTGTTTTAAAAGTTGATTACATTTTTTTTTTTTTTTGGTTTTTTCATACCATGTGTAATGGAAAGGAAGAAGAAATCTGTGGAATGCTAATTAAAAATTGTTGACAAAAGTTTAGTCAAAATAGAACATCAGTGTAGATGTTTATCATCCTATAGCGTGAGACGAAATTGAAACTTAGGGCGTACTTACATTTTAGACACATATTTTCCCAGAGGCAGGTGACGAAGATTTTTACACATCAATGCCCTGAACATAATTTGAATATCAATAAGCTGAATATAAAACTTTTGGGTATAAAAATTAACACAAATGCGACAAATGTAACGTATATATAAATATAAATGTGGGGGTAGAGTCTACCTCGGCATAAAATGCTCAATGCTGTGGTAGCAGGTTAAAGAGGACGCATCGATTCTCTGTGACTCTGAGTTTCGCCTAAGCGCTCGTCAGCCAGAAGTTTATTCAAAGATGAACATCTTTGTCTTTGAGTGTTCAGATATGTTTTGATAGTTCCGAGCTGTTTGAATAGTTTCCGTTCCGAAAAGAAAGTTTGTGTTGCATGAAACGTTGTTTAAAATTTCAACCACACGGACGGAACCAACTATCCATACAGAAAGCCCAACAACGAAACTCTCTACATCGACACCAATTCCAACCATCCGCCTACAATAATAAAACACCTACCAGCAGCCATCAGCCGACGAATCTCCGACATTTCCTCAAGCAAGAACTCTTTAACAAAGCCAAACCACACTACGAAATGCACTTAAACAGTGGACACGACGAAAAATTAATCTACACTGAACGCAAGAAACCTGTAACTCACACCGCACAGAACAGCCTCAAGAACAGAAAAAAACACATAATTTGGTTTAATGCGCCCTACAGCATGAACGTACAAACAAACATCGGCAGAGAGTTTCTGAACCTCGTCGGTAAACATTTTCCGAAAAATCATCGGTACAACAATATTTTCAACAAAAGCAACACAAAAGTTAGTTATAGCTGCACAGACAACCTACAAACCATAACTAAGAAACACAACAGAAAAATCCTCGAAACAGACAAGACACCCTTCTCGGAAAACAATGTAACTGCGGGCAAAAAAAACGACTGCCTTACTTCAAGCGTCGTCTACATCTCCAACGTAACAACAGAAAGTGACACAACCGGAAAGAATTACATTGGACTAACAGAAGGAACTTTTAAACAACGTTACACGCAACACAAACTTTCTTTTCGGAACAGAAACTATTCAAACAGCTCGGAACTATCAAAACATATCTGAACACTCAAAGACAACAACACCGATTTTAAAATTAACTAGAGTATTTTAGCGACTTCCCCGGCCCAGAGCAACAAAAGCAAGCGGTGCCACCTGTGCCTCACAGAAAAACTTTACTTAGTTAGTTTTTGTTAAACAAAAGAACAGAACTCATTTCTAAATGCCGCCACGAGAATAAGTTTTACTTAGCAAATTTCACAAGCCGCCAACAATAGCTCTATAGAATTTTTATTTCACTCGTAGATCAGAGCATCACACTGGTGAATCAATTAGCTACTTACCTAATTTGTATATAAGGAGGTATGTTCTTCATTGAATAAAGTTCTGTCTGACTAGCCCAGGCGGGAAACTCAAAGACACAGAGAATCAATGCACCCTCTTTAATTCTTTAACTTATATATATATATATATATATATATATATATATATATATATATATATATATATGCATGCTCACTAGTTTTTCTAGTTTGAGCACTCTGGCATGGCTTAGATGATCCCACATATGTGAGATCACTTGAGGTGGCTATATAGTCTTTCCTCCATCCTAGCATCAGCACTGCACTGATGAGGCCCAGAAGGCCGAAACAGTACTGTCTGCAGTTAGTTATATATATATATATATATATATATATATATATATATATATATATATATATATATATGTATGTATGTATGTATACATAAAAAGACAAATAAACTACAAGTTCATTCCTACAAGCCTGTTTCGTGGTTACCGTACAATAGCTCAAGTAAAAGATCTAATCTCTGCCTCAGAGAACAATTCCTAATCATCTGCCGACCCGAACTATTAACACTAAACAAACGTAATGAACTCGTGTCTTCCTGCCGCTACAGAAACAAAGCCCTCTAAACTAAATTGTTTAATTTCGCGCTGCATAAATTAGTTTATATTGTATATAGGCGATGGTAAAGACTACTCTCATTAAATCCCCTGATGATTGGGCAATCACGAAACAGGCTTGTAGGGATTAACTTGTAGTTTATTTGTCTTTTTCCTCCCTCAATATATACATCGCTCTGCTCCTATGTATTGAGCACTGTTTTACGAAAGTCAAAATTTTACACTTTATATATATATAGCTTTTAAGCCAGACGACTTGACTTACACTTGGGTTTCATTTGCCATTCTGTCGAATATTCCGTCTGGTAATGAGTTTAAAGGATTATCGAAGATGGTTCTGAAAATGAGGCGTGTATATACCCATTAAACAAGATATGCTATGCTAAAGCTCCTGATATGGGGGTGCGAGTTTTAATTATGTGTATGGCATCTACTGACACCTTAACAACCGCTAAGAAAAAACAATAAAACATTTTAGTTTGTTAATGTATCACATTCCAAGTTTTGGCTGCAAAGGAAATCATTCTATTCTTCAATTTACTCACAACTGGCTCAGGTTGAGTCTGTCAAAAGTCTCCTTTTCAATGTTTGTAATTGCATTACTGTGAAGAAACCTACGGGAAAAATTTTTTTGGTTGAAGCAATTAATTGAAGCAATTATCCACTTGCGCAACAAACATAAAGATGTCGTATATGTATTGCAAATTGGAATTCGGAATAAGGGTATGAATATTTGATGGAATTTCAAAGCCATTTTGATAGTTCTTAGCATACTTTACCCTCGAAAAGCATTGGTTCTGGTTATTCCCATATTACGCTGATAATCAAATAACTATCAAAGTTAAAAAAATAACAAATTTTGATTTAGGAAAGGAAGAAAGAAGGAGAGAAAAAATTCTCTAATCAACAACAATTGTTATTTACTTTAAAAACAGAAACACATATCATATTTTACAATATATTTTAAAATAAAAACAGGACGTGGGAACACCTCCAAGTAATTTCGAAATACGAGCAATTACGTATTTTTTTTTAAAATTATCATTGTGTTAACAGAATAGATATGGTAGTAGGCTAATCTAGAATACCAAGAGAGGATAGCGGATAACACTTTATCCTCTCTTGACTGTGCACATGATACAGCGTTACCGGAAATCTCAGAACCAAAGTTTATTCTTACAATGATTTCAGGCTGGGAGTCTCATCAAAAACGTCTTTGGCAATAAATGTAAGTTTGTTTTTGATCAGCAGTCTGTAAAATAGAAAGAAGAGCAAACTTCTGACTTATATGGCAGATGATAAGGGATATGACGTTATAAATGTTCCATCTATCATAGTTACATAGGTAAATGAATTAAAATTGAAAAAACTAATTGATTAGCAAAATGATTCAACATTTATAATCTACGACTACACTTACGCTGGTAGATTGCCCGTAGACACTGTAAATGTGCATCTTGTTCAATACATTTTTGTGAAATTAATATAAAACCTGCAGTTTTTACGAGGCTATGGCAACACTGCGTTTCCGAAATTTTGATGAAGAAGATATATGAAACATTTTGATGTGCCTGAATCTGTGAAACAATGTTTGAATTCAGTGTAAAGCTTTTTAATTAGAGAACTTATTAGATGTTGAGGGGTTTTTTATCATGTATGTTAATGACTAAAAACCCTTTTACATGCGGCACAGTGACTCTTTTGTTTCCCACACTACAGTGGACGCACTGACAGGCTTTTAGTAAAAGCAAGTAACTGGTGATCTACCGCTGCCCATCAGACCTCTTACCGCCGTTTAGCTTGTAGGCAGGCTCTTGTGTTTGGATTTCGCGTGGGCTTTCAAACGAGTGAGTAACGAGCCGGCAGGGGAAAGAGGAAGGGGTGGTCTTGAAATGGGAGCCTTTGATTTCCGAATTTGCTTCTTTTAAACACGAACGTTCCACAACGAAGCATTCTGATTGGTCAGGAATAGCTTGTAAATTACAAAGGTTTCAATGGAAATTATGAAAAAAAGTACTCTTTTTTATTCCCAGAATGATGGAAATTACATTTTTGAACTCTGGATTTCAATTTTTCTCCGAAGGAGAATGCCCCCTAACCCCCTCCTCTCCGGGCACATTATCTACTACGCCACTATACGCCTACTATACCTACTACAATGCTCGTGGAAAACTTATTCAAAGCCCTGAATTACGCCTCCTTAGAAAAGTATACAAAGGACAGCAGGTAATTTAGTGTTAACAACTGAGTTGAAAACGTAAATTGGCCACCGTAAAGGGTAAAAAAGCTGAGGTTTTCCTCCTTCGTCAGAGCGATTGGAGGAATTGTGGCTTGTGTGTGGGTTTATATGCAGAAAGTGGAGCTACTCTATTAGTGGAAAAATGGCGACGAGAAAACAGGAATAAATCAGTTGAATGAAAAACGCTCGTTGATTCCGTGGGGATTTAGGGTGTCAATTTCCAGCATAAATTTTTGCTCTAGTGTTTTGCGGCTTTCCGAACTGCCTAGATGTAAGGAAAGGCCCCAAACTGCCATATGCTGTTTTGAATGATTAGGGAGATTAAAGTATCTAGCGACTGGTTTGGATGCGTCCTTGTCATTTCTTTCCACGAAGGTGTTCTCGGAATCGGTCACCTAGTCGTCTTCCTGTTTCGCCAATATATAACTTATTGCAATAAGTGCAAGTTATTGCAGTAAACGCAGTAAATGTCATTGGCGGAGGTACAAATAAAGTGATCAGTGATCTTAATGTATCTCTTGGGTCCCGATATTTTCTTTACGTTATGAATGAAAGGACAAGTTTTGCATCGTGAGCGAGCACATTTGAAAGTTCCAGATTGGTCATTGGTTTGAAATGAACTTCTGACCAAAAATTTGCATATGTTTTTGTCACGTTTGAATGAAATAAGTAGGAGTTGCGGAAAGATAGTGCCAGTCTCTGAATCATTTTGGAGTAATTTAAAGTTTTTAAGAATGATGGATGTAACCGCGAGGTTGTGAGGGTGAAATGTAAGAGTAAATGGAATGCGGTCAGTGTATTCCTTCTCAGCCGTTTGTAGTGCTGACTGTCGATCAATTTGTTGGGCCCGGTGGTGCCCCGCTTGAACTACAGAAACGGAATAGCTACGTTTATTGAAAAACTGGCACATTGCCTCTGGTTTTTCGGAAAAGTCAGGGTCGTCACTACATAAACGACGAAGTCTGAGAAATTGTGATAAAGGTATGGATTTCTTGACGTGTGAGGGATGTGAAGATGAATATAACAAGTAACTTTGTGAATCTGCAGGTTTATATTAAACACTTGTGCATAAACCGTTGCTATCAATTGAAATTTTGATGACTAGAAAAGCCAAAGAAGTGTCGGAAATTTCCCAGGTATATTTAAGAGCTGGATGTCAATGTAACGGCCGTAGAGTTCAGGTTTTGGGCCGTGGTATTGACTAAAAAATTGACGTTTGATAAAACCTACGAAAAGATTGGCGTAGCTAGGTCCCATTTGAGTACCCATGACCACGCCATTAGATTGTTTGTAGTAGTTGCCACCGAATGAAAAGCAATTAAGTGTGAGTACTAGTTCGGCTAAACGGAGTAGTGTTTCAGAGCTGGTTCCTTAACAGTGCAGTGATCGAAAAAATGTTGGGGGGCCCGGAGACCTTCGTCATTGAGAATGACAGTATAAAGAGATGTTATATACATAGTGAAAGTAACTTTGTTTTGGCCGAGGAAACTAAAGTCACGAAAAATTTCAAGTGCGCGTGTCGGCTGTTCTTAATGTAAAATGGTAAAGTTTTGACGATAGTTGCCATAATTTTGTCTAAATAGCTGGAAATAAGTTCGGTGAGACAACTGCAGGCAGAAAAGATAGGTCGACCTGGGTTGTTAGGTTTGTGGATTTTAGGTAAAAAGTAAATACACAAAGTTCTGGGAGTAGCGATGGCGAGATTTTTGGAAATGGCAGGCAATTCTTGTTTAGCTAAAGATCGTTTATCGTATTCTTGACGATGTTTTGGTTAATGAAAGTGAGATCTTTGTCGACTTAAGCATAAAAGGAGGTGTCAGAAAGTTGCCGCAAAGCTTCTTTTTGGTAGAGGTCAGCCCGTCAAACAACAACTGCGCCGCCTTTGTCGGCCGCTTTAATGACTATATCTTTGCGTTTTTTTAGACTTTTTAGTGCCGACCACTCTTCCGAAGAAAGATTGGAAAATTTGGTGAAAGCGGGGAAGGGATTTTTCAACGTCTTGCTTAACTTAAGATTCGTAGTTTTTTTTTTCGGAAATGGGAACAAAATTTAAGCCCTTACTGAGAAATAATTTTTCTGAGTCGGAAAGTAGTAAATTTTCGGGAATGGTAACTACAGTTTTGAGGTTTTCAGGCGATGAGTCGCTAGTAATTTGAGGGCCGATAAGTTGGTCGAGTTTTTGGGCTTTAATCTCGTGCAAATGTTTAAAAAGTTTAGATTTGGCGTCCTGAATTTTGACTTGAGGGCCGATAAGTTGGTCGAGTTTTTGGGCCTTAATTTGGTGCAAATGTTTAAAAAGTTTAGAATTGGCATCCTGAATTTTGAAAATTTTTACCCTTTGCGGTGGCAAATTTACGCTCTCAACTCAGTTGTTAACACTGAATTACCTGCTCTACTCTCCCACCGAAGCAGCACTACAGTTTCTTCAGAAACTTACCCCCTTTACATAGAGGACACTTACAGTGTGGTCAATCTGGAAAGTCCACTGAATGTGCGTCTGTTAATGTGAGTGATGTTGTTGAAGGTTAGCACCCTAAAAAAAGGGAAAAATCAATATCAATATGTGTGTGAGTCACACAACTTAGAAAATGTATTGTGAGAGAGTTATGGGATATGGGGAGATTTGTCCACTGAAAAACAAATTAATTTTTGGAACCGCTTGACCTTTTCTAACAAAAAGCTTATACTCTTAGGAAGTTTCCAGGAACCTTTCGGTGCCTGGCAGTCTGATCAGAGGTGTGAAATTTGAAAGTGTCGACAATCAAGCACGGAGAGTGTGTCCACTGAAAACCAAATTAATTTTTGGAATCGCTTGACATATTTAAAAACAAACATCTGATATTCGTTAAAAGTTTGAAAGAACCTTTTAGTAGAAAATCTCTGAAAATTTCTATCTGCTAGGCATTCAGTTTTTTGAGGACCATTATAATTCGGTCCGCACTGAGTTACATAACCATCAATTGTTAAACAACGTTTTAAGAGAAGGAGGCGATCTCGACCCGATCATGTATTATTAAATGTAAAGTTCATTTAGTACAAGGTTTTCCCGATCTACTTACAGAATGTTTAATTGATCGAGCCCATTAAATATTTCATCTGGTATTGACTGCAATTTATTGAATGACAAATCACTATGGAGAAATGAGAAAAATAAAGTTATCGAAAATAAAACATAAGCGAAAAAAAACCAATCGATTATGAACTCTTTAATATCTCTTGAAAAACCCAAAGGGAGACATAACAACGGTCGGATCAAAAAAAGTGCTACAGGTAGATTCATCCTCAGTTAAAGTTATCTGGAGATTTCTCCTTATTATCTAAGTCTTTTAAAAAAAGTAGATCTAAGCAAAAATTGAAGGAACAGTTGCATTTTCACGTCTTTTCTTTTGTAATAGAGGAAATCACGATATGGAAAATATGGATACACAGTAAGAGTGATGTCTTTTATACGTAATACTATCAAAAGACAGCCACAGAACGAACACTCCGCTCTGTTTGTAGTTTTGGTTACTCACAGGCTCCCTATTACGAGAGTATTGTTAAATATGTTCGGTGGAAGGTGATCGATCTTATTGTTAGACAACAATCTACAAGATTAAAACAGCATTTTCAAACGTTAGTAGAGCTGGTGCACACTTGAATATAGCCATCCAAAGAAAAGGAATCCGGTTTCTTGGTAAATACCCCCTCCCCCCACCTAAAAAAAAAACCAAACAACTAAACAAACACAAAAGGAAACATTCAGTTAAATAGGGAAAAAACGCTTACAGTTCATAAACGTGTCCAATTCTAGAAGTGGCAATTCTGGATAAATCTGTGATCTCATTCTCTTGTAGGTGTCTGAGAAGAAAAAAAGAGTTAAGAGCAATTAAATTCGACAGTCCCCCGTTCTAATGACGATGACGTTCATTTGTCATACTAACTGTATTAATACAAGGTTATTGCTAGAATGATAAATCATTTTTTTAATTTTTTTAACACCTGTCTGTGCTGTCTGTACATTTAGAATTATTTTATAGCTCACTTGTGAAAGATATTATCTACATTCTGAGGTAAGATTACTTCCCATGCATGACAATAAAATGACTGCTATATCAAAAGATAATAGTTACCAAGAGTTTTTAATATCTTGTAGTTACTTACAAGGAACTTAAAGTCTTAGGACCTGTCAAATCTGGTACAGATGTCAGCTTATTATTGTCCAACAAGCTACAAGATCGAGGCAGATGGAAAAATACGTATTAATATATAGATTTAGCCAAGCCTAAAAGCGGAGCCTTCGTTAGTTTATTTTTACAATAAAAACTCTGATAAAACTCTTCAGCACTGACTGTAGAAGAGTTTCTTCAAGGGGATTAAGAGACTAGTCCGGGGGATGGGGAGGGAAGGGAAGAATTGGCGAGGTCTGGAACTTAAGGACGACGTTCTCAGAACTTGCGATAAAACGCATACTAGTCAGCGGTATCTTTAAGCAGCTGAGGACTTCGTTGTAGTTTCTGATGTTTTGAGCAAATTTTCGAAGATAGAGAATCTTTTCTTCTTCAGAGGAAGTGTGCGATGTCAGTATCAGTTGAGGTTACGTACTTTTGAGCACAAATGATAATTTTAGTTTTGGAAAATGAGCTAAAATTGAAAGAAACGACTGTAAACTACTTCGAGTTTGACATCAACAGTCGAACGAAGAGTATACATGTGATACCAGTGAATTAGTAAATCAAGACGTCAGAATCGTATGGGCTTCTCTTATATATTCTCTTGAAGTTGCCAGGTATAACTGCTTGCCCCATCATTTTTTCAACCAACCGCCTCTGTTTCGCGTAAAAATTATAAAGAAGTCATTTTCATCTTATGTTTGAACCTGTAATTTCTTAAAACTTTTCCCGTTCTTGCTTTTATTATTTCATGTTTGTCCTCTGGCTGGAAATACACGGCGTCTTCTTGAGATTCTTTCTATTATTTGATTCGGTAACCTCTGCTGTAACTTCTTATAATGTAGGTTTCTTTAAGCCAACTGGCCATGATCTTAGCAACTCTAGCTAACGAAATTCGTCTAACATGTTTCTTGCGCTGCAAAGGTTTGCTCTAAAAGAAGACGAGCTAGAGCTAAAATGTCATGATTAAAACTTGATGTCGAAGAGAGACTTAGGATTCCATCATGAAGACATTTGTGGAAAACTTGAGATAATACCTGGATTTCATTTTTATATCACAGCAATCAATTCCAAACATCAATCAAGTTTTCTCTTTCGTTTTAAAGTTGAGTTGATGTTGTTATTGGCTATATAAAATGGGTTGAAAATTTTTAGCTGGTATTTTCTCATGTTTGCAAATAGTCGAATATACTGAAAGGTAGAGTTATTGCAACATTTTAACATGAAATACGACGATAAATTTTACTGATATGTGAAAAGTTTTCATTTGACTACCTAATGGCAAGTAGTTGTATTATATTTCAACCCAACCATTTCTACAACTTGTAAACACCATTGCAAAATAATTAGTCAGGGAAACATACACCATGTTTGAAATGTCATGTCTATAGTAAGCAAACAGGATTGAGGAGGCTGTATATGGGAATAGGCTCTCTTGTCTGATTTGTTAATTTACTAATTGCTCGTGTTGCCAATGTTTTGATGAGGTTGGGCTGTCAAGGTAAAGGAGCTGAGGATTTTAGTAGGCATTGACTTTTTTCAAACCTTGAAACTATCATCGTGAAAGCCATACTTGTGCCTGGTAACTTATTCTGATAAACTAGTTTTAAGAAGGATATAATGTTTTATTACAAATATTTGATGCATAGGCTGTGCACAAATATTTAATTTAACTATACTTTTATAGCCAATACCAATCCCTACACATGATGAAATGTCAGTAGGATCAGTGGAAAAATGTACCAAACATCTGCAAGATTTGATGTAATTCTTTTAATTACATGAATACTACCTGATACTAGGAGATCTAAGAATATTCAAAAGAATGTAAACTTTGTTGGAAAAATTAGAAATCAGCAAAGGCTAAATAACAAGATTCTTAGAAAAAGAAATGTGTACTAGTGAAAAAAATTAAGCAACCTTTTTACCGGTTTTGTATGTTGAAAACACACCCACACACATGCAGACTTCTTATAAACCTGTATTTCAAGCCTGCCATGACTTCAAAATTTTCATGCACACCTCAAAAGGAAGAGAAATAAATTTCAAGTTTCTATTTCTTCAGTATAGATTTTTCAGATAAAATTGAGTCAAACAAAGAAATTTTCACAACTGATTTATTAGGTTAGCCTACCTAGAACAATCAACTTCATGTACAAATAAGACTAGGTATATACTGATGATGTACAAAAGAACCATCTGTGGTAAGAGGGCAGGCTTTCCTTTCTTCATTTAAAGAAATACTGAGGTTTTCATCTTTCCACAAGCTCAGTGGAAAGTGAGAGTGAGAGGGACTGATAGTGACTATGTTATTTGAGTAAATATCCAGAGAGGGATAAAAGGCAAGATATGGTCTGCACAACTTTCTTATTTTAATTTTAAAACCTATTAAGCTAAGTCATAATTTATATTCTTGCTTTGTGCATTATGCGAATGCCAATTAATTTAACTTTCATGCAGGTTAAAATAAAAGCATGAATTAAAATAGCAGAGCCCACTTTAATTCCAGTCCTAATTAAAGGGGGATCATTCCTTTCCAGTTTCCCACCCTTTAAAACTCACATACCTTGTGACCAATTCCTTATATCAGTGTTTACTTTGGGTAGGAGTATTGGTGAGAAACACCATGTGCATTAATGAAAGCTTGAGCAAGAGTGTTTGATGCAATTTAAATAATAATATTACATGTTACAATGTAGCAACTTACACAGCAAAATTATATAATCACACAATTCCAAACAAAGAAAGTCAGGTAATTGACTAACCTGCTTCAACTTTTGAGGGCTTGAGGTAGAAATAAATAAATGTGGTTAACAGTTACAATTAATATAAAGTTGAAAGTTTAAAAGCTATGAGATATACATTACAATCATCAAATCCTATGTATTTTAACAATAAGGGTCAGTTAACACTAGAACTTCTCTCAAACATTCATACTTACAGGAAATCATTAATTTTTGTCACTAGGTAGTACTGTACTTACAATAGTTCTACTGACACAAATGCATTTTTCTAAAGTTTTCTCATAGCTTATGATTGTACAGGTCATGTGGATGGTTCCTGCTTGGTATTTACCAAGTGCTCAAGTTTCAATAGTAGTGACCTAATTGTTACAGTCAAGTTCATTCCTTTTTGAGGCCATCTTCAACGTGATCCTGTTACATATGAAAACATCAAATGTTACTCACATAATCAAATACTTGCTTGAACCAAAGTTATAATTTTTTTGATAACCTGCTTCCTTTAACCCTTTAATCCCTGATAGTGACTAGCATCTAATTTCCCCCTTCAATATCACCCCTGAATCAAACATTAAGGTTACAAGAATAAAAGCAATAATAATGAACTGAAGAGCCTCTTGATTGTTAAATAAATTCTCCCTGCCAGCACATGAGGAAATGTATTGAGAACGGTATGGAGAATACTCATATTGATGTCAGGGTGTGAAAGATTTATAGTGCTCCAAAAATGGTAAATAGTATTGGAGAGAAACAAAGAAAGTTCTTGAAACATTCTATGTTAAATGAAACTTTGTTATGAATGTTAGTTGCAACAACAATGAAAACATCTGTGAAGCTACAATAACAATTACCTTTCCATGTAAACAAACCATAATGAAGCATGATATTGGTAAAATCTAATAAACTTACTGGTGAATAGGAAAAAGCTGAATGTGTTTTTCCTGGTTCTGTCATTCTAAACATCACAAATCAATCATGCCACCACTTCAGTGTGATTTTTTTAAGATGTGTACTTTTTCTTATGGTCATCTATCTTTAGTATCTATCTTTTAACAGCTGACATCTGAGAAGAATCAAGTCCACGCTAGTCATTTGACACATTGGAAGCAAACCCTACAACTGATTAAATTTTATAGGATCAAAAACATGAAAGGCATAGAGGAAATTGGTTAGCACAATTCAAGTTTCTTCCATAGAGTAAAGTTTACAGTTTCCCTCTTTTCACTGTCTTCTGTTCATCTGTTTGCTTTCCTAACAATCTTTACTATTGCTGCCAACAAATGCAAGGAGCATTTAAAATGTGTACAGTTATTAACACTCTAAGTCCTGAGAGTGACTAGTATCGAATTTCAACTTTGCCAATATCATCCCTAAATCAAGCACTAAGGTCATGAGAATAAAGGAAATGATAATCAACCAAAGAAACTCTTGATTGTTAAACAAATTCTCCTTGCCAGCACACCAGGGAATGTATAGAGAACAGTATGGAGAATATGCATACTGATGTTGGGGTGTAAAGGGTTCAGACATCATGTAATCAGTTTTATATGTGTAGAATATTGCTTGAATATATAACTGTAGTGAGTGTAACTGCCTGGTAAACAGTCTGTGGTCTTCTACTCTGTCACCTTGGAGGGTGCCTTGAAATTGAAGTTCAGTGCCTTTACCAACTTTTTTGGCCACAAAGATCAACAAAGAAAAACAGCAACACCAAAAAATATTCTTCATGAAAGGCATCTCTACAATGGTAGGTATGTTTCAGTGAAGCATGTCAAGCATCGAGGTATGATTGTCAGTTTGCTTTTCATCACTTGCAAACAGCTTATTTCTATCAGCTTTGAAAACTTCTGTATCCTCACTTTGGAAGAAAAGCATTTCCCATGAACATTTATAAATTAAAGACACAAGCTTTAGCATGAGAACAGGAGCATGAGAACATTTTAATCATTACAATATAATGAAAGCCCCCATTTTAACTGTTTTACTCTCACTAGTGACCTACACAGAATTTCTCCTCGCACTATCAGTGCAATATCAGGCAGACAAGTGATGAGAGTAAAGAAAAATATTAATTAGGGGATAATTGGTTGATCCAATTCCAAATTCTCCAACCTAACATCACATAAATCGTATGGCAGACAGTAGAGAGAATTACTGATGAAATCCTGAAAGTTAAAAGGTTATGTAATCATTTACCAGAAAGACAGCAAATAAATGTAACAAAATTACTCTAGTAAAGTGTTCTTAAGTACACTGAAGTTTCAAACTCATTAAAATTAAGTTGACTTTATGATTCAGATTTTAGTTTAAGAAATGTGTAATATCGCTTTACATGGATGAAACGAGAATGCCATTTATGAATTTTAAAATAGTAAATGCAAAAAACTTAAAGATGAAATTTAAAAAGACTGCTAAAAGATGGCATATCTATTCACTGAGATTTTAATCATTGGCTGGCACACAGAGATCTAAAAGAGGCTTTGTGAAAAAGACCAGGACGATAAAATTGAAGATTCAGGTGGAGCATATGGCATCAATTTGTTTACTGATGTTCTCACCTGAATTCAATCTGTAAAGAGAAATCTGCAACACCCCTGTTTTATCTTCTCACACTTGAATTAAAACATAACATGTAATTATTTGCAGGCAGGTTAAGGATGAAATTAAAGGAGTGGATATATGTTACATAAAAAGAAATACCTTACGATAAAAATAATGCAGAAGCATATCACCTACGTGTGTTTGCTTCTGAAGAAAGCTCTAGTAGGTATTTCCTGAGCAGTTATCTACGTAATTATGTAAAACGGGTGTAGTATACGGTCGTGAAAGCAATTATTTTATTCTAGCCTTCCTCCTTCAAGGTTGCCTTGTGTATCAAATATATCAAGTTCAGTACCTCCAGAGTCATAAGCCAGGCTTTTGGGGTTACAAAATAATATAATAATCAACGCAGGTCAATTTATCGAGAGTCAATTAAATATAGTTTCCTAAAGTCGTATGGAAGGTTTAAAATGTGCTTCACTTGTGTTAAATATACGGATTTATGGTTCTTAATTATTCATGAAATTCCGAGAGTGTGACTCAATTAATTAAAAAAAAATATCTAAGTAGATTACAGAAATGATTCACGAATTGTCAACTGATGTGTTAACAAAAACCTCCATAAATTATGGTGCCGATTCAAATTTATCGTTTATAATCACTTATGAAATTCCGAGATTGTACCTCACTGAATTCAACCGAAAATATCCATGAAGGTTACAGAAACGGACTCTCAAAAAACGGTTCTCGAATTAAAAAACTGTAAACAACAATTATTTACGCTAACCATGTGCTTAACAGCGTGCTTGTGAGCTCAAATTGCCAAGACCCTGTTTAATTACATGATCACAGCTCAGACGCCTCTTGCAAAAGCTTGAATTGCTATCAATTTCAGAGATTGATTCTTCAGTTTCCAGCATTAGGAAAAAAGTATCGTATCGCAAGCATGTTCATCATAACCCGAGCAGTAAGCACGCCACGAGATGTTGAGAGAAGAGAGAGTGGCTCCGTGTTTTGTGAGACAATCGAAATTATTTCCTGAAGTTCGTACAAAGCGATTAGAAAGCATGACAACATAGCGCTGAAAAATACCATGACTAAACAATGAAGTTCACTCATTCGGCAGTAGAACCAATTCCATTTTACCCGTGAGTTTGTGCGCACCACACATTTGCGGTCCGTAATTTAATTCTCAGATGCTTGACGGGTTCTCACATGACAATATTGTCAAAATCAAATTACCGCATTAGACTTAATGTAAATATGGACATCGTAGATCCAGTCTCATTTTGTTTCAATTTTGGGAAAGGCCACCACTTCGTTCTTAGGCTAAAACAACACTTCTTCGACAAAGCGCGATTTTTTTTTAATGATCAGAGTAAATCCTGCGATAGTTTACCGAAGAGAGAAACAGGTAGAAACCTGCGCTCGCCGTTCGCTATCATTTGAAAGCTTTCTAGGCAAAACGAAATCCGCAAGATAACTTCTTTTCCATTAACACCACGACTGTATAAAACATTGCAAACGACAGGCCAAAAAATACCTTGAAAAATACGAACACTATGACATGTTATTCGAGCGATGAACCGGCGCGAGGGTTTTTAGGCGATGAAGGCCAAAGTCAATGTTTTACCGAAACGTGATTTTAATTATAAACTGAAGCTAGTATCAAACAACGATTGATAAAAAGGGTTTGAATTTTTTTTTTAGGCCTTAGCGTTAGAGAAAACCCGAAAAAGACACCACTTACCTCCTCGTATTTCTCGGATTCTTTGTAGTTCGCTTCTCTTTGTTGATGACCACTTCTCAGTCTGTTACCAGGAGCGTCTTTGTATTTCCTTCTCGCGTTGCTCTTCGCTAGATATTTGCCTTTTTACTTGTGTCTTTTCTTGTTCTCTTTCGCGTTCCTTTCTCCGTATTCTGCCTATTTTGGTGTTCTCTCTAACTTTCTTGCGCGTTCTGCTTGAATCGCTTTACGTTTTTTACTTCTTGTTTTTTTTGGTCGCTCAGTCTCTTTCTTTTCATCCTATTTCCACTCAAAACCCTCCACAAACTTGAATCATAACAATTTCCTCCCGTTGACAAAGTTTTAGCTCTGCCGGTATTGTTGCTTTGCGAGTTGATTGGAAATTGCGAAATACTGAGAATTGCTATTCAACTTCAACCTCACCAGTTTGATTTCGCGCTCAAAACGCGGGTTGCAAATTAATTGCTTACGCGGCTTCACAGCCGCTCGGTCACGTGAAGCCCTCGTGCAATGCTTAGCCGTGTGCCAACGGTGCGCTACACGGAAGCTAAACACTCGAATATGTGCACTTCATTGTCATCTGTCGGTGTTTCCTGGCACACACTGATGGGTTATCCAAGTTACGCGCGCAATCGCGCCTGTGCATTACCTTCTCCCTCGCCCTTTCATTACGTAATGGCTAAGATAGTGCCCATGGTACAGTTGGCCGCGCATGCTAAAAGTAGCATCTTGTAGGGTCGGTCGTACGGTCTCAAGTCCAAATTTTTTCGGCTTGATGGGTTAGTACTACTATCACTACTACTATTAATTACTATTTATAGCTCCGCTATAAGCAGAAGTAACGAGTTCTGATTAATACATCGTCGCTGTCTCTTCTCTTTTTTACAGCAAGAGAATTACAAGAAATCCACTGTTTGGCCAGTCCCTTCGGCTTTGTCGCGCAACAACTTCAAGACACTTCGCATGACCAACTGTTTCTTTCCCGCATTTTCTGTACAATTTTTTTTTTTTTGACATAGGTATTTCTCTCTTTTCGCTCATCAGAGATTTTAATCTTCAGATTTTTTCTGCATGATTTCTCAAGGATTATTTGCATAAGCTTCATCACTGATTTTTGCCATTCGTGTTTAACGTCAAACATCTTTTAATTCATTTTAATCCATTATGGGTACAAGTTGCAATCACACACGTGTAATCTGAAATAAAATTGGCGTATTGCAACAAGTGATGGTTTTTTTTCCAGCCTATAAATACACCTTTTCCGGCCGATGTTTTAAATAATACGTGATTTTGCGACTTTCGTACAGTCTCACCTGAGAGTCGAACAGATCGCATGGGGGGTGCGTGAAAGAAGAAAATAATACAGAAGAGACCGGTCAACTGTTCTTGATGACCTAACACAAAAATACTGTGGGGTTTGAAGTTCCCTGCTGAAAAAAATCATGTCTTAAAAACGGAAGAGAAATCAAAGATCACGCGGATCGTGTCTGTCCGAATTCTTGCCCTGTTCTGCAGGAAAGCGTTGCGTGTTCCGTTGCGTTGCGTCAGTAAATTGACCAAATATATTGGAATGATAATACAAAGAAACTGTTATATTCTCTTTTGATACAAAACATTTCCTTAACCTTGCATTAGAAAAGTAGTTATTCGCACCATTTTAACTCTGCTCCTTATCGAATTCTTTGTCATTTTACCTGTTTTACACAAGTGTGTTTAAAAATACCCACCATCTTTGGAGATTTTTAAATTGATTTAAAGTGCCATCACCTATCGTCTTTAGCTCGTTTCCTTGAAGGTACCTATTAACCAGAATAAAGAGAATTGAACTTAGTCCAACTGCAGCAACTGTAATACCTACATAAGAAGGGGGGAGGGGGGGGGGGAGGGAGGGGGTTAAATTTATTTTCTTTTACATATTTGATAAATCTCATTGTCACTACGGGTCCAACTATAGGAACTAAAAGAGGTGCTGCCTGTGGTTTGGATCCTCGGTACACTGAAGGATTTAACTGCCCACAAATAAGTGAGGTCTGTTAAGATATTCTTTTTAAACTCGCATTACCCGGTGGAAGGCAAAGAACGTTGATGCATAGCCAACGTACTTACAAGATAATGAGTTGATCCGTGAGTCCTTCTACTGTGCCCTTGTGTATATGAGTCAGTTTATTGGAGGAAAGATCACTGAAAACGGACAAATTTAAAACAGTAATGCAATGCCGCTCATTCCAAGTTGATTTCACCGCAAATGAAGCTGTCTGTCATGGTCCCAAGTCAAGGATGTGACAAGTGATCATGAAGTGTTCGCACTACAAAATCTAGTAACAAAACTCATCACCTTGTTGAAATCAAACCAAATTGTGAAAATCCAAAGAATTTCATTGAAACTTTCGTCAAATTTTCTAAAAATCGACAATAAACTCCTTCATTTCACTCTTGATCAGCTTAGTCTTCATTTTCATTGCCTTCTTTTGGTGATATGTGTAAATAATCTGGAGTTACCCTTAAAAATAATTAAGTATTCCAAGGGAAAATAATGATCTCTGTGTTTACAAAACCAGCTCATTTGCGAGTGCAGCCTGACTACAAACTAATGTATACGGAGTCGAATTCCTTGCCCATTTATCATTAATATACAAGCGATTGCTAAAGTTTTGTATTCATTTTTTAATTGTGGAAAAAATAATTTATTGGCTATTCAGACACAAACTTTCCAAGACATGCCAGATGTTACGCTTAAACGTCACAAAAAATGAAAAAAAAAGTTGAAAAACTACTTACAGTACTTGAAGGTATCGCATTGCTCGAAAAGATCCATTCTCGATTTTTTGCAAGTTGCAACCAATCATGGAACTGCAAAAGTTGTATGAAAAAGACAGCGTTGTAGAGAAGTTTGATGAAGGCTGTTGTTAAAATATTCAAAGGGTGGTATTAGCTGATTGAAGAATGCACCATCAAAAATATATCGCAGTAACTATAATTAGACGGATAGAGCAGAACATTCCTTTATAATTTTTAAATATGCTTCTCTGAGGGGCCAAAACTAACTGTTCCTAAACTGTTAAACTAAACAACCGAGCAACCAAGCTAGTTTTCTCGGAGATGGCTGCAGCTAATACCTAACAAATGCATAGAGCTTTTAGTGAGAACGGTTATTCTTATTTATAACTTATGTGGCAAGAGAGGGTGGTTATGTAGTAATTTATCGTATGTATGAATAAAGCAATATAACGTTATTGGTCATTTTGGATGTGAAAGGAACGTTTCTACGAATATTCCTTTTCGACAGCTGTTATTTGCGTCGACATTCAAGTCGCACAGACTTCCGACGTCCCACAGAGCACCTACTCGGCAGCGGAAACCGTTGGAATTGATAAGGAAAAAAGTTCATTGACTGCGCTTCCCATTTTTAAACATACAGTTTAAGGGGCAATTCAGGCGATTCCACCTAGCAGAAAATCCAGAAGTAAGGAAGGGAACGATCAAGAAATACAACAGCAGAATTGCCACATCACAGTGTGCCACAGCTAATCTTTACAGAGTATAGTGCTTCATGAGGTAGCAATCGACTTCGGCGTCTGAATTAAACCAATTATGCATGGATGAAACGCCAGGAGTTACTTCGAGTGTCACTACATAATGAAACAAACATTCAATATGATACTTCTTCTAAGTTGGTGATTTGTGGAACCACTGAACTTACAGATATGTCATATTTTCAAACCCAGTGAAAATATCTGATGACAGAGAAGGTCCAAGTGGATTTCTATCAAGATCTCTGTGAAAATAAACCGTTTGAAATGAGTTGCAACTATCTGATGATTACATGTAGGCTGATATGAGGTGTAGAATTTTAATTCCTTATAAACTGTAATGAACTACGGATGTGGACTGTGATGAACGAGTATTTAGCGGATATCTCCGGATATCTGATTTTTAAATCAACTTAATACATGACACTTACAGTTTGTGAATCCGCGTTAGTCCTTTGAGAATGACTTTCATATCAATAATAGATAATAAGTTGTCACTGATTTTCCTAAACAAATTCAATATCTAAAATCAACTCATAATTGTTAGACGGTAGGCTAAAATAATTCACGCAGCCTCATTTAAGCTATTGATCGGCTTTAGGTCGTGACCGAAGCCTTTGCTTAAAAATGCTTCCCAGCTGAAAAAAGAATTTATGTTTATGAAAATTTGCAGCTAAGATAGGGATTTACTAGGCGACTGAACACGCAACGGTTAGAATACCGCCCAATGTGAGCGAGTCAGATGGGAGAATATTGCCCCTTCTCGAAACCAATCAGATTGCAGGATTTGTATAGAATACCACCCGCTCATGCATCGAGAAAAAAATAATACGCTACACTATTGCGCTGTTTTACTATATAATAGCTAAAACTACTATTCACCCCAGTGTCAGTCCATATACCGATGGATATTTACCTCGCCTCTTCACGGCCAGGTAAATATCCACTTGTAGCCACTCCCACTTAGGTGCAGGTGAATAGTTGTTTAGCATAACAAAACTTGAAACGATCAAAAATCGTGGGACACTCTACAAGGATAGTGATTTTCATCAGCCTAGCAAGATGACAATGATAAAAGAAAAAAAAAAAGGAAATGCTTTTTACTCGATATTTTCTAACAATTTTGCAAATTGTTTCAACTTAACTAAATTGTTGGGATGGGAATTCCCTTACATTATTTCCAGTTTCTTCATATTGCGGAAAGTGTTTTGAGGAATGTGTCGCAGTGAATTATTTGATAAGTCCCTGGAAAAAGAGAGTTATTGATTAGAAGAAAAAAAATGATTCTTGAGAGATCAAGCATAAACTTTTCCAAAAGACAAATGTTCTCCTTACATAAGATTACTTGCCCTTTTCCGTTTTACTTAACATTAGAAGGACGATGTTAGTATCCTAATGATCACCGAAAACGGTCGAAATCTACCAGCTCATAGAGAGTAAGTCAGCTATTGAACCATCAATGAGTACTCAGATATGACTTGTAATCAGATAGTTAACTTTTTAATTTGTTCGCGTTCGTAGGTGGCCCGGAGAAATCTCAAGACCATTTTCAAACTTTTTCACAACCTTGATAAATTTTTCTTCTGAATATGCCAGATATATGCAGTATGTTGACCACTGTTTCCTTTAGTTTAATGAGGTTTGGCTGGACTCTGCGAGTGGTCTGATCTGCCATCAAACTATCCTCACACACAGACACAATAAGATTGGCTATTTAATCTACAAACTTGCTTCCGTTAAATGGCATGTTTTTTAAAAATCTTTTCGATCCAATACGAGTTTCTCATTAACGGAAACTATACTCTTTTACATTTCTTAAGAACTCACAGTGATTTTTTTTAATTCAACTTACAATTTCTTTAAAACAGTCAGGTTTCTGAAGATGTCTTCCGTAATTGAGCTCAACGAACAACTTGAAAGATCCCTGGGTAAAAATTAAACTGTAAGTAAAAATGGTAATGAACGTGAATTCTAGAGGAGGTAAGGTCCGAAAGGAATAACTAATGAAATAAGCGATTATCTAAATCAGAAAAGTATTTTAGCTTAAATTGACACATAGCGTCCAATTATTGAGTTTTCACAATCTGTATGACTTTTCTTATAATTAATTTCAAATCATGCGTTTGTTTTTCCTTTTTCCTTTTTGATTGTTCGTTCGGAAATCATCTTTACTTTTTTCTCTTTTCTGGCACTAACCGAGACTCCTTAGCAAGTCTGCAAAATTAATTAAATTTCGTCTATGATGTGCCTATAAACCATTAGCTTATAAAAAATATGAACACACATAGGGGACAATAACAGGCCCTGCAGGACGAAGGATGGCAAAGTTTTTTTTATCACTTACAGCTCTATTGTATTGCTTGGGAATCCGGTCGATATGTATCCATGAACTCGACATTTTACTTTTAGCCGTGTGCTACCGAACATGGTACATTGACAGATGCTTTGGCTGCAAACGTCACTCTCACATGGTGTTACAAACCAAAAGACCAAGATGACTTGTATTAGACCAGTAAACATTGTTACCGTGGCCAGAGGGGTTGCTAGAAACGCAAATTAAAATATCCTGATTTCAATATAACTAATAAATAAATACTTTTTTCAAAACCTCTATCTGTCGTTAAATAGCAGCTTACGCTGGGAGGCGTAGGCATGTCTCTCCGGTAGGTTTATTGACATTCGTATATATAATCACTGTTTTTAGTGGGAGTAAATCAGTTTTATCCAAATATTTCTCTGACAGGAAGCTGAGTGGTCATCATTTTTTCAATGAAACAATTTCGAATTAGGCTCTCTAAAATAAGTAGAAAAAACGGTTTTGCTACGCTGTTGAAAAGCTTATCAATCAAATAAACTCACCCAAATATCTCTCACAGCCAAGTATCGATCTCTTCGAAGAACGTTTCGTATAACTTCCTTCCTCTTATAGTCCTCTTGTCATTCCCGAAATTTCTATCTTTAATAAAAGGATCGAAAGCGGATTCAATGAGCACACTCAATTGCGTTTGAAGCTCCTAAGATGTTATCCAGTGTCAAAGAATTTGTGACTTGAGGGTTAATATTGGCTTGCTTCGAAACTCTGAAGCATTAAAATTAATTATGAGTAAGCCTTAATGCATATTGCTGAAAAGCAGTCACTGGTTCCAATCCACTAATTACAAAAGTTCATGAACGCAAAGAAACTCAAACTATAAAGTTAGATAAAGAAATAAGGAGACAATACAGATATGGCCATATTTAACTGGTTATACCCTCTACCTTTAGAATAATTGTTCAATTGATTTCTTGCAGGGGAAGAGTTTACGAAACGGACGACCACAAAAAGTTTCGAAACTCCGAAGCATTAATATTAAATATGAGCACGCTTTAATGCAAACTACTTAAAATCAGTTACTGGTTTGAGTCTGCTAATTACAAAAGTTCATAAACGTTAATGCACCTCAATTCTGTGCTTTCGTCACAATAGTCCAAAATAGTTTGGTTTCGAGCCCTTGAAAATTGGCTATTGAACCTGCGACAGATTATCTTGATTACGATAGGTGATAAGGAAGATTTGAAGCAAAGTCAACAAATGCAAGCGGGAGTTTTAACGGAAAGTTTCAACCTCTAGAGGAGTATTACGTTGCAAAAACAGTTGGGACAAGTTGCCCGCCGATTTGAAGGTCTAACCCTCTCGGTAAGCTACAAATTTTGTCAGTATAATGTAATAATAACGATATTTACTAAGTTTTGGTAATACATATATACATACACACAGCCTTTTTACCCATAAGAATCTTGTGTCAAAGAATTTGTGACTTGAGGGTTAATAATGGCTTAAAGACATGGTTGATTATAACCATCTTGCTCTTCGACGTTGACTGTAAAATATTTGGCCCTTCGACCACTAACGCTTCAGTCCGTGCTTCTCAGATATCAGTTTCACATTTTCACTATCTGTCTGCAACGCAACGTTAACTGCTGATAAAGGCACAAATATCACCGGGAACAAGAAGTTTCGAAACTCTGAAGCATTAAAATTAATTATGAGTATGCCTTAATGCATATTACTAAGAAAGCAGTCACTGGTTTCAATCTACTAATTACAAAAGTTCATGAACGCAAAGAACCTCAAAGTATAAAGCTAGATACAGAAATAAGGAGACAATACAGATATGGCCATATTAAACTGGTTATACCCTCTACCTTTAAAATAATTATTCAATTGATTTCATGCAGGGGAAGAGTTTATGAAACGGACGACCACAAAAAGTTTCGAAACTCCGAAGCATTAATGTTAATTATGAGCACGCTTTAATGCAAATTACTTAAAAGCAGTTACTGGTTTGAGTCTGCTAACTACAAAAGTTCATAAACGCTAATGCACCTCAATTCTGTGCTTTCGTCACAATAGTCCAAAATAGTTTGGTTTCGAGCCCTTGAAAATTGGCTATTGAACCTGCGACAGATTATCTTGATTACGATAGGTGATAAGGAAGATTTGAAGCAAAGTCAACAAATGCAAGCGGGGGTTTTAACGGAAAGTTTCAACCTCTAGAGGAGTATTACGTTGCAAAAACAGTTGGGACAAGTTGCACGCAGATTTGAAGGTCTAACCCTCTCGGTAAGCTACAAATTTTGTCAGTATAATGTAATGATAACGATATTTGCTAAGTTTTGGTAATACATATATACATACACACAGCCTTTTTACCCATAAGAATCTTTTTTTTTTTTCTTGTAAGAACAATCATTATCAGGCTGAGATTAGCCACAATTTTAAGAAAATGCTCAGAACATATGCAGGCTGAGAATCAGTAAAGAAAGTCTTTTATTCGCTCATTTTGCTTTTTGGAAAGCCAAATTCAGCAAGAGTTTCAAATAGTTGGTTTGTGAGACATCTTGTTCACGGCATCAAAGCAAGCCGCACAACTAGGTGACAAGCGACTTGATACCATATGACAGCAAACAATGCATTTTGAGAATATGTTAAGGACGTTTTCAGGCTCAACTCACAAAAAAGATACAAGGCACGCCTTGCTCCCCCTCATTACTAAGAGTTCTTTATTTGGTCGCATTTTCTCGTTATTAAAATTCACAATTGGGTGAAGGGGTACATATTTTACCAGCTCAGACAAAGATCGTAAATCATTCTCCAAAGTACCTGATATATCATGAATGGACAAAATATTCGATTAAATAGAAAGCTTATTTCACCACTATTGTAGAGATCCATCCCTCACTTGTCACCTTAAGTTGCTGCAGCTTCAAAAACCGAAACATCTAATCGTAAAGAGTAGACTCATTGCCTTATATTTAAAATAAGTTCCCTACAAAAATTGTGACAAGAGCCACAATTACACTAGCGAAACGAAATGCAAATTTGCCTCTCGACTGAATGGGTACCATAAAAGGGATAGATCACAATAAGCGCGATAGCCTGCACTAGCTGAAAGCTCTTTCTTCTTTGCAATTGGAAACTTCACCCTTTGGGAACTGCTTGATAGTTTCGTACAGCTGTCAACTGGTGTAACTGGCGCTTTTAGAATCTTGGGATGATTATTTCAAGAATCTACTGAATCGTAACGATGGTATAAATATTCAGGGAAATAATTAATCAGCTCAAATTGTGTAATTTTCTTAATGGATACGTTACACTCTCTCTCATTAAGACAATTGACCGCGTCATTTTCAGCGTACCCGCGTGATAGCCCTCGAGAGATGTTGGGAAAATAAGAGAAAATGTTAAACAGATAGAAATTCGTCGATTTCTTTCATAAAACATTAAAATGAACATGTTTCTTTTTTTCTATGGGTTCACCGGTGCAATAAACACGAAAGGTTTTTGACCAATCAGGGATGGCTCTCGTAGTGCCTCAGCTGTTCTATAAATTTTCATAATCTCGAATTCCCCTCTAGAAGGACTGAGGTTTTGCCTGAAAATGAGGATCTTAAACCTACTTTTCCCTATATTCGGCATCTCTTAGAGTTCTCGTGGTTGGTAAAAACTATTTATATGGTAAGGTATTATCTATGGCGCGCTGAAGGCTTCTCAGCAAAAGATCTGTTCAGTCTCATTCATCAATTGTTTTCTAGGTGATATCGAATTCGTTGGACCCACCGTCGGTTTTTTTATTTTATTTAATTTTTAAATTTTTTTTAATTTTGGTACAAACCATGAAGAAAACTTACTTTTCAAGTATTTCAGCCAAAAGCTTACCTTTACAGGCTTTGGAAAAGTATCTCAAAGAGGCTATCAAACCCTCATTATAAAAGGTCGCATTAAATTCACAATGAATTCCTTTAATTTACAGAATTTTTCTGCACAGCTGTCGCTTTGGGAGACGATAATGATTTTGACGCGACAACCGGGGCAAACTATCTCTCTAAGCATGTTACTTTTTGTTATCAGTGGAACATGGGGATATCGCTCTGGAATTGAAATGATTAAAGTGACATTCTGTGGTATGTTACTCTTTTTAAATTTGGCCTAATAACTGTTTAGGAAAAATTACAGAATTATACCAGAAATGGCATGAAAAATGAAAATTGATAATTCCTCTAAGAAAAATAGAATTGCCGATTTTCTTTTTAACAATTGACTAACTACTTCTCCAACTATCCGATATCCAGGTTTCATTACTCCATTTCCATCATTTTCAAATTTACCTCTCCACTGCCCACCGGCTGTTTTACTCAAAACCAGCTGAGAATAAGACTACTCCTTTGTCGTAAAAAACAAGGTTACAATTTAATTTTTCCATGCATTGCTTTGTATCTAAGCTTTTCGTGGGGCCTGGACTAAAGTAAGTTAGAAATGTAGGGACTAATACATGGCATCAACTATTTACTATTGAAAGACTCAATTGGAAACTAATTTTGTTTTTTTGTAGTCCAAGGTGATGCTCCATTGTTGCATTCTTTTCAGGAAAGTACCATAAGCCTCCAACGTTTAAAATGTCTCCATGGCCTTTCATTCCTGCTGGAACCCATTTTAATGTTAGTATAACATTCACACCTGGTAAGTTGAAGTTGTGATGGAGACGTTAATATTTTTTATTGATTTTCAATTAAAAGTGATATCGTTACAAAAGCAGGAGTAGAGGCTTATGAAATTCCACGGCTTGCAAAAAATCCAGTTTGCATAATTACATTTTTTTTGACTGACAGGTGAATAAACTATAAACGACCGCAGAAATGGTTAAAAACTGCGGATAGCATCTTCCTTGATTAGAAGGTATGAAAACATACCGAAATTGCATGTCCTTGCGGCATGCAAGACAAATCGGAAGACGTATATTAATATCTTGTTTAAACCTAATGTGGGATCCAATCCACCACTGAGTTTTTTTCGTAGAGTATCGGACGACGGAATCCAATGCTCCAAGGTTTTACATGTATTCCATTCAGGGAATCAGATTTCCCCACACTGGAGACCAAAATAATTAACATCCTACTTTGTTCAAAGACCAAGCCAAAAATTTAACCTCTTTCTTATCAGTTTGACCAAGGGTGTATACCATATAATATCCAAGATTTGAATCCCTTTTCAAATTCCCTTGATGCGCAGCAGAAATTAATTTTTCATAACGCCAGGATCTGTGCCGCGTTCTAACTAGTGCTTGCTTCTAATAGAGGTAGATGTTCTCGAAGCATTCTTGCAATACGAAGTGGTCTCAGACGGCAAGGTGATTTTAAAACACAGGGACGACACTATATGCGATGTGGACCAATTCTTTTGCAATTTACCTGCTGGGGGTAAGTTGCCTCCCAAAGAGGGAGCTACGGAGAAAAAAAACAAAAGGAAGAAAATGAGAATAAAAGAAATGAAGAAAAGAAAGAAAGGAAGAAAAAAATTGAAAGAAAAAAAAACGAAAGAAAGGAAGGAAGAAAGAATGAAAAAAGGGGAGGATTAAGAGACACTTTTTCCACTCTGAATTTTCTTAAGCATTTATAATTAAAGCTAATCATCTAATACCCTGCTTTGCAGATTATATCAAAATTATTAGTTCCAGTTCATAAAATTCCAGCTTAAACCTTAGGAAGCTAATCATACCATTAGTTCCTGTTTTTTGTATATTTGTCCCTGTGATTATAGTCATACATATATTCCGAGATTTGCATATATTCAAACAGTTTCTTTTTCCAAATAGTTTTTCAACCGACGGTGTGAAATACATCGAGACATGTTTTAGAATTAAGAACGAAGATCTTTACAAATTACTTTCTTGACCACCTCTAAAAGGCAGGTTCGAATGAAAAATAAAACAAACAAAAAATAGCAATGAAAAATTCAGGCAATTTACCCTCATTGATTAATTTTTTCTCTTAGTGCATGTTGTTTCCTATTTTGAATAACCGTTGCTAATTTCTTAGCTGTTTTTTTTTTCTTCTTCTTTTTCTTTCTTTCTTTCTTTTTTTTTTTTTTTTTTTGTCTTCTAGAAACCAAAGTGTGGGTTCAGTCTGAAAAATTGCCGGCCATTCCTCCAGTTTTTAAGGTAATCGATCGATTAGCGTAGCCCAGTCAGCTCACGGGTTTCAGCGCTTGTGATTCCTATCTGATAGCCCCGGCTGCATTCAAGTCTTTTCTCCCTCTCTAGATTTTATCTTGTTTGTCAATCATAACGGTACAGTTTTCGTCCTTTCCTATATGATATTTATGGATCTTTCTCACGAGCGAATGTAACTACATTTTTCAACGAAACTGAAGCCGACTCTCTTGTGAGCACTCGTCCTATTATCTCAAATCAGCTTTTCCAAGGATATCAAATTCGTTCGCCACCATCCAGACCAAAAGATTTCCGGATATTCTGGTTTTATCGACTGAGTTAAAAATGAAAATTAGCCATTGTGAAGAGTTTCTAAAGAGTTAGCCCTTCGTTCTGACCTAAGGCTAGCGATTGAGACGTCAGTTTTGAAAACTCTTTATGGTGGCAAGTTTGCATTTTCAACTCAGTTGATAAAGCCAAAGTTTCCTGTGAGCCCCACACGGCCACGCATCGACGCAGCACCACGGTTTCTTTAGCAAATAATCCCTCCCCCTCTCCATTAAAATGATTTCCAGTCAAGCATTTTGTCATCTTTGTAAGCTCATTTTAATGTAGGATGTCACCTGTGAGCTTTACCATCAGTAGCCATTCTTCCTTATCTTCAGTACCATTACATCGACTGCGCACTTTTTCAAAAGGAATCATTACGAATGATGGTGTGGATCATTATCATTATGATTACGACGATTATTATCAAGCCGTGCATAGTTTTATCAGCTCATTCCTAGAGACAAGAGAAGGCCCTAAATCAATGCATGGGTTTACATTCTACGATGATTTAGTCATTCTATTTCATTTTGTTCTTCAATCAATTAGAATCGAATCTGCAAGGTGAAACTTCAACTTTTCAATGAAGAGAATATCATGTTTCTCTGTGGTGAAATTGTAGTCAAGGTGAGGTAAGAGACGAAAAGGACAAGCGGGAGCCAAGACTCAAGGGAAGCATGAAGGAAAAAAATAGGCATGGAAAGACATGCAAAGAGTGGTCTTGAAACCAATGATTCTGTAAACAAAGTTTTAAAATCTAACAATAATCATTAAAGATAACTTTAGTAACTTTGAGTAAATACATAGATTACGTTTTTGTGGCGAGGGAATCAGCTCATTTGTGAAACAGCCTGATATTTAAAACCGGCGTAGAAAACGGGGAACAATAAGAGGGCGGATCAGTTAGCGTAAAAACTATATACTCTAGCAAGAATTACTTAGATTTTAATGAGAAAGATTGTGCAAGGGAGCAAGCGGAGCACGTGAGAGCCTTTGAACTCTTCCCTACATACAGCGCTTCCATGAAACTCATAAGTTAAAAGAAAGAGTTTGGTAAAAATGAGATAGGACTGATCTGTTTGATCTTGTGAGTCGCTTGGTGTATTCAAGACCAGCCCATTGTTCAAATAACTTCTTGAAATATCAATTATGACAGCGCAGTTCATTGCATACGAGCAAAAATCATAACCAAAGGATGCTTATTGTCGCTCTCTATGGTTTTAATTATCCAACGCGTTTTTTTTTCGCTCAATAAATAAAAACATTTGGGGTTCACCGTGTTTCAAAGCAAAAAATTAACATGTCATGGCAAAAGTAATATCTGGTTTGCAGTATTTTGCCTTTCATTGCTTGTAATGTAAGGGGGCCACAATAGTCTTCACCATTAGCTGTAAAACAGCCAAAAAATATTATAGCCGAAAGTCCTTAAAAAGTTAACTGCAGAAATGGTTCTTTAATCACAAAGGACGGTAGCCAACTGTTGGCCGTAAAATGGCCTACAATTTAATATTTAACCGTAAAATCCATCACCCCATTGAGACCTTCATGTCAAAACTGAATGCTCTGCGCTTTTGAAGTGCCTATGACACGAAGTTCTTTCGCGTAAATATTTAGCTCATCATATGTACAAACCAATTTCGACTGAAGAAAAATCTCAAAAAACGTGAACGGTCTTTACGGACCCTAAAGTACTCTTATCTAGTCTTAAAAGTGTCCCGTAGACTGGTAACGAATTAGCGGCTGATGACGTTGAAAACTGTGAAAACTCTCTGTTGACACTTGCAAATCTTTCGCATATCTTGCAATTTTGTATCAGACAGCGTTGAAATGCTCTTGAAATAATGTCCGATAGCAATACATCCTTGTCTTCACCAAGCTCCACCGAGAGATGTGATACATCGTACTCAAGTAGTTGTGAAGAAATGGAAGTTGCGATTACGAAGGAGAACCCCGTTGTATCACGCGAAGATTTCGGCGAAGACTGACAAAGAAGATTTCTCGCCAGCGGTGTTTAGGTTAAGATTAGAACAGAAACTGCCCGTTGCTTAATGTTTAGTTTGTTGCGTTCGTGTTTTGTTTTCTATGGCGAGACCTATGCTAAGAATAGATAACTAGGTTCGTTTCTGTTACCATAACATTTTATTCCTTCGCACTATATGCGGCGAAGGTTCCCCTTGGTCAGTGCTCTAGAGTTTCGTTGCTGTGGAGAAATTCCCCTAGTAAACAAAAAGTTAACTTTTGACGAAATAATCACGTGTATCACGAGGCACGATGATTTTCACCGAGAAGTCATTGGGTAGTTTCACTGCAAGTTGCTCCTTTCCCCAGAAATTGCAAAGGCATAGGCTATCGTCGCGATCGACGAGCCGGTCAAACCGAACGGAAAACGAGTGAATTGATAGTAATTTGATTCAAGTCAATCTCAATTAGGGATGATTTTCATAAGGAAAACTTCTTTAGTTTAAGCGCATCATTGCCATATGAACCATTCCGCTCAAAGTAAATAACTGACAGCAGTATTATAAATAAATATTTCGTACGCATCGACTTTAACATGCCACATGGATTTACTACCATCTAATTCAATAAAATTTATCTTTCTTTATTTATCTCGCTGTAGTGCTGTTATCACAATGACATTGCTACTGTGGCTACTTTTAGTTTCTTGAGGACAGGGGGGATTTAATGGGTCGTGGGAAGGATCTTCTGAAGCCTAGGTTAGGAGAATACACAGCCCCTTCGAGATAGTGTTTGTCAGTATCCGCCAGAGGTTTCGCACTGTTCAAAAGGATATCGGTCAGCTCAGGAAAGGGCTTGAACTTCATCACGAATAATAAAAAATCTGATATTTAAATACGATGGAAACTAGAATTGGTAGGATTTTCATACAATAAGAAAAGCGCAAATGTAGTCTTGCAGAAAGACAAGGAGTATGAGTACATCTCAAGCGCGTGAAACAAACAACAAGCCGAAAAGAATGTTAAAGAATCGTGCTCGTTGTGGGAACAGACTCCTTCATCAGCATTCTTTTTAGCTGAATTCATAGGTTATCTTCCCCTGATTTGACCAATGGTATGTGTTCCTAACAGGTGTTTTCGAAGCCGGCACCGAGCATAAGGTCGACGATATTAAAAAAAATAACATATCCTCAATGTCGACGATCAAAACGCGTCCATTTTGGCCATACAGCTACATCCTTTGGAAAGTAGTGAAATATAAATATCCGGTTAACGTGTATTATTCTTGTAGCTAACACCATTTGGCACTCAGGCCTCGCAATACGTTCGTCCTTTCTTCTTGATTCCACCATAATTGATGACGTGTCTTCACAGTTTTCTACGTCACAGCTACGTAACATGATCGTGTAACTGATGATCAAACATTGCATCTTCTTCAATTACCATGTCAGCCATTATCTTAGCATGAGTACTAAGAATCACGAGCACACTCGTGATATGCGCCACAATTCGTACTATACGCGTATCACGTGTGTTCATCGTTTGCGGCTGTTGCGCGGAACAGCTTTCATCGCCCCACCCCTCTCACATGAATCTCTATGTTGATTTTACTTCGCGCGTGAATTTGTCGCTCGTGACACCTTATTATCTTAAACATCTTGGAATACAATGCGATGTTTAACATTAGGCTGAATCCAATGACACTAGAACCGACTCAACACAACCGCTTTAATCAGCTTGATCAGCTTGGAAAGTTCATGATGATTGTTGTCATGAATGTAGGATTTCCACTTTTGGCTTTTTTCCTCACTTAAAAATATCGTGAGTCCCAGAAAAACGAAACAGTCTCTTTCGGACTCAGAGTGTTCTTTGAAAACTACAGGAGAAAATCACAGAGTTGTACCGCAAGCTGATATTTATCTCATTGATTTTCCTATTTGGATACAAAAGCCTTCCTCAAATCGGTCTCACAGTTCTGACAGCCAGCGTCTCTTGAGTGCTCTACACCTTACTCCGACCAATCAAGAACAAGTTTGAAGATCGCTTACAAAAATTTGTCCTGTGGATCCTTTTCTTTAACCTTTGTCTTGGTGCACTTTACACAAACTGGGATGAGAGTCAAGGAGAGGCAAAGAGCGACCCCATCTTTGTAAATGTCCCATTCGTGGTCCTTAACGCCTCTGTACTGTTGCTTGCCATAGGTAAGTCAACATGCTGCTCTGTTTTATTCAATATGCATTTAAGTCATTTGCCAAAAAAATCAAGGAAAATTACCGTGAATGATGGTCGTTTTCTCAATCCCCAAGTTCTTTCGATAAAATCATTAAAGGGTAACTGACGCCTAATTCCCTCCCTTCGCCCCCCGCCATTTTTTTTTTTTTTTGTCCCAGTACATTCCTCTTAGGTTAAAGAATCCTGAATGAGCAAATAAACGATATAAATAAACAGCTGTAAAAAATATTTTCCCATCATCTTTTCCTCCCAACCATTATCGAGTCTTATACTCAAAGAACTATTTTTTTTTATTCCATGCCGAAAGTATTTGACTTTAGATTTTGTCCCGTGTATATCACTGTGACCTTAGGCCCATCGGTTCTGGAGTGAGCATGACTAAGCGCAAGGTGTTGCCGCGTATTATGGGAGATCGTAATCCGGTTTCGTGAACGAAACTCTTCTTTTACGTTCCGGAAATGTACAAGAATTATCCTTTTTTCATTTTTTTTTTTAAAGGAGACTAGTGAGCAGCAGGAAGGAAGACTTCTTGCTGTTGTAACCTTTTTGTTTATTTTTTTCGACGCGTTTTGTCTCTAGCTGAGAGTTTTCCAGGAATGATTACTAACTAACATTGAGCAGCATATATAGCACATTCGTGTGCCTAAGTTTGATCAACTTCCAGTGGTAGCGTATAAAAACAGAATCATGTAGTAACACCTTGTTATGAGCCCCACTCAAGCGTCGTTTCTCATTTGCGACCGGAAACATGATGAAATCAGTCCTGTTCGAAAGGTTACTCGTTTCAAAAATGTACCGCTGTCAGCTTAATGAACAGTAAATTACTCACACTCGTTTATCGTAAAATAAAACAAACCGACAGCCTGAGATAGGAAACCAACAAGGATAGAAAACCAATAAGTTAGTCATCTCATTTAGTGTTCCCAAATGTGACAGCATTCGTAGAAAACAGAAAACTGCGAGGTACAGATGGAGTATAATGAATACTGAGATCTTAGAAAAAAAATCCAAATCATTGTACTGACGAAATGTCAACACCCATTCTCAAAACGCTTTTTGGCAATAGCGAAAACAAAGACAAATTTCAGAAAAAAAGGGACACCTTACCGTTTTGAACGCTTTCGGGTAAGATCTTAATTAAAAGTACAAGTGTTGAATTCCGTCTTTTCTTCTAGTTTAAAGGAAACGGAATTCAACATGTGGAGTCAGTTTTGAAGTACATTAGCTTCAACCCGATCCGATGTTCCGGTTTCCTTCGCTAAGGAGTGATTACAAGAACGGGAACATCCGATGAACTTTCACGCTTCATTGAAGATAGCAACTGAAGAACTTCACTGAAATATCTGTCTTCAAAATCTTTTTGTGTGCCTCATGAAATATCTCGCTTTGGGTAGCTTAAACAATTAGAGCTTTTGTTGAAATCTCTCTGGCTATTGTGAGACTATTAAATGGCAATTCATTGCAACTAAAGGCACTAGCGACTCCCGCAAAGGCTGTCTTCTTTAAACACAATGCGAAATGTTTTTGAGTCTTTAATTTAAATTGAGGTAGTAAACGTTATAAATCATATTAAGTTTGTTTTCAGTTAAAAAACTAAATATTTTTTGCTTAATTAAAAAGTAGGATCCCTCGCACTTTCGAGTATATTTGAGTTTGACGCATTACATATATTTAAGCAATAAAGAACTCTTTCGATCAGTTTGCTGGCGTAATGGCTACTGAAGTAATTGTTTAGTTTGAATGTTTTGTATGAATTCCTAGTAAACCTTTATTCTTTTGAAGCATGGAAAACCACAAATGGCGTAGCACGTTAAGGAGGCTCCATAGGGTCGTTGACTTCTTTCACAAAACTCTTCATTTCGATATTTTATGACTCTGACGTGACTAAATTTGTTGATAGCCGCAAATAGTCTCTAGGTCTAGTTAAATATTTCGCTTTAAAGTAGCTTACGTGGTGGCAGAGCTTTAAGGTTACAGATCCAGACATGATCTTCCTCTCTTTTTATTAAGGAATTGGTCGAGTGAACTTTTCCTGTCCATTGCCTAGTTGGCTGATAAACCCAGTGGAAGGTAAATACTTTGCCCCTTTTACAACCAGCTAGATTTTCCCCTTTTGTCTTTACGTCGTCAGCAATAAAGAAATGGGTTTAGGGATAAATTGAGGAATGCCACAGTCTCGTATAACAGATGACGATACAATGCATCTCTTTCAATCACCAATGTCAGCCAGGAAGGTCGCCTTGACTAACGAATTACAAAACACATAGGCGTCTCGCGTGTTTTTAGCGTTTGCAAATGTTGCGTGGGACAGCTTTCATTGTAACGCGCGTGAATCTCTATGCTGACTTTATTTTGCGCGTGTGGATTTGCCGTTTGTGAAATGACTTTTTAACGAATCGGCAATAATAACCACGCAGTTGTCATTAACTGCACAGAGACATAGCGGAATCACGATATATAATGAACGCTGAACTTCATAGGAATTATTCAAGAAACATTTTGGTGGATGGATAAAGCCCACATTCTTTCTTTTCCTTTCCAACCAGCACACACCACCGAGTCTTAAGTAAGCTATGCCATGCAACAAATTTAAAATCACTGAAAAGCTCAGTGATTTAAAACGATTTGAAAAGCGCATTTATTTTATCAGCAACAAACGGCCGTATGCAGCGAATGTGGATGATATTTTGTGACGAAAAGTCTCTTATTTCCTTTGAAACTCAGGGCCCGGTGAACTCTAAAAATATTATTTATTGAGCAGAAAGAAAAAAAAAAAAAAACAGCGAACGTTTAGATAAACAAAACCACAGACAGCATAGATAGATAGAGTTTTGGTTTAGAGATTTGCTTTTGTGCAATAAACTTCTCAATGGCTTGGTAGTGAATACGCTATGCAACTCAATAGGACAAATAACTGAAACACACAGATCAGTCCTTTCGTATTTCTATTTACATCTCTGTTGAACTGTCGGACTTTCAAGGGAGCACCGTGTATAGGGAGGGGTTCAAAAGTTCCAGTATGCTTAGCTAGCTCTCTTGGAAAATCTTGCTTATTCAAATCTATGTGATTTCTGCTACAGTTTACTATTTTTCGCGCGAATTGATCCTCTCTCTTTATTGTTACCTGTTTTTGCTGCGTTGTTTTTTTCATTCATGAGTTGATTCCCTCGCCTCAAAAATTTAATCTATGAGTTTACTCAAACTACAGAGCGGAGTTATCTTTAATGATTGTCGTTAGATTTTGAAACCTTGTTTTACAATATCAGCGATTGCAAGACGACTTTTTTAATGTCTTCCCCTGCTTAAGCGAATTACTTTCCCCCTTATTTCTTGTCTTTCACTTGAGTCTTGACTCGTGTTCGTCTTCTAGCGTACCTTTCCAACAACTTCACCACAGAGAAACATTATGTTCTTTTCATTGAAAAGTTGAACTCTTCCCTTATAGGTTCGTTTCTATAATAGATTGAAGAATAGAATGAAAGCAGAATGTCTTAAAACGTAGAATGTCAACGCATGCATTTATCAACGACTCTCTCTTGTTCCTCGAAAAGAGCAGATCCAACTAGGACACGCAGTGACAAAAATCACCGTAATCGTAATTATAATGATCATCACCATCATCATTATTTTGCCAAAGCGCGCGGTCGATGTGATGATGTGATGATAACAAAGATAAGAGAGAATGGCAGAGAATGGCTACTGAAACTACTGAAAAATTCAAGAGAGCCAGCGTGTATTAAAATGAGCTCACAAAAATGTCTAAAAGAAAATTACAAAGTGCTCGAGTGGAAATCATTGAAATGATGAGTGTAAGTTTCCAAAGAAATTATAGCGCTTTGTCGGTGGGGGGAGGGGGGGGAGGGGTTAACAGGATTATTTGGTTTTAACAAAAGATTTGATGATGTAAACTGGCCACAGTAAAGAGTTTTCATAGCCGATGTTTCAAGCGTTAGTCGTTACTCAGAGAGATAGGCTGACGCTTAAAATGTCAGCTTTAGAAACTCTTCACGGAGGCTCATTCGCAGGTTTGACTCACTTCATAAAACCAATTTATTGATATATTCTTAGGCCTTTATGGTGGCCAATGAATTTTAAAACCTTAAAAGAGCTGATTTTGGAGCCAATAGGATGAGTGCTTACGAGAGAGTTCGGCTTCAATTTCGTTGAAAAATGTACAAGCGCTTGTAAGGTGCATAAACATCATAACGGAAAGGACGAAAACTACAACGTTATGAGTAACAAACCAGAAGAAATTTAGCGAGGGAGAAAAGACTGAAATGCAGTCGCAGCTGTTAGAAAGGAATCACAAGCACTGAGACCGGTGGGCTGACAGAGCTGCGTCAATTGGTTGATTACCTTAAAAAATGGAGGAATGGGTGGCAACTTTGCAGATCCAACCCACACCTTGGTTTCTAGAAGACAAAAATAAAAATAAAATACAATAACAAAAAATCAGTTAAGGTCAGTCATAATGGGAGACACCGCCAAGAGCAATATATAAGATCGATACAGTAATCAGCGATAACAGATTGCCTGAATATTTTATTGCCATTTTTTTGTTTTTTTTTTCTCTGTTTTTGCATTCGAAGCTGCCTGTTCGAGATGGTCAAGAGAGCAATTTGGAGAGATTGTAAACATTTTTAATTTCTCAAACACGTCTCGATGTGTCTCAGCTCGCGCCTTCGTCGGTTGAAAAACTATTTGAAAAAAGAAACCATTTGAATTAATACTAATCTCGACAGATGTGCATAACTATGATGACAGGAATATAGGAGAAAACGAACCTCTATAAACGGCTATTAAAGCAAAAGTGTGAGGTTGACATCATTGACTATTTAACTGAAATGATTAATGGGTTTTTCCCAGTTGATGGAAAAAGCCTCCTTGGTTTTAGGTTGGAATTTTTAAAGAACCGGTAGTTTCGATCTGTTGACCGGAGTACTCGGTAAGCTTTGGAAATATTTGAAAAGGTAAGAAGACCCATGTGTGCAAAAGTTTCTCCTAGTCCCCTTCCCGTTTTTTTTTTCTCTTCCCGTTTTAATTCTTTTGTTGTTGTTGTTGTTTTTGTTGTTGTTGTTTTGTTTTTTGTTTGTTTTCACTCTCTTTTGGAGACTTACCACCAGCAGGTAAGCTGCACAGATCTGGGGAAGAAATGCATACACGGTCGTATCTGTTCCTGAAAACAACCTCACCGTCTGCTGAGACCAATTCGTATTGCAAGATCGCCTCCAAAACATTCACCACTATTAGAAGCAAGTATCGGTTAGAAAGTGGCTAGAAGAACCTTGTGTAAAAGAAGTAATACAACATGAGCTACATCTGTTGTACATCGAGGGGTGTTTTCCCGAGGTCTTGAAAACCAAATTTTCCCTAGAACACCTTGCTGGCGATCGCTCTCAGCGCTAACCCAAATCTTCTATTCTCAAATCCTGGATCTTCATAGCATCCACCCATAGTCAAATGGATAAGAAAGGGGTTAGATTAATGGTTTGGTCGTTGACCAAAGAAGAATATTAAAAGTTTTTGTCACGAGTGTAATTCCAAAAGAAAATCTGATTACCCCCACCACCAAAAGGATCAAATCTTGGAGTGTTCTATGAAAAACAACTCGATTGGACCCTACAGTAGGTTCAAACGAGATATGCGTTAGTCTTACATGTCTTACATGCTGGTAGGATTTGCAATTTCTTATTTTATCATTATTTTTTTCATTTTTCTATATTCTATGGACTTGCAACAGCCCGTCTTTCTTGGCCGCCGGGCCCCTTCCCTCTGTTTCTTATAAATTTACCATGTGGACTATCATGTTTCTAGTAGCACCCTCCCCCCCCCTTCCAACTAGTCTACTAAGGCCCTCCCCTGAGCGATTCTTTCCCCTCCTTCCCCAAAGCACACTTTCATTTCCGAAAAAAAGTTTTATCTGAAGTACTCCATTGTTTCACATTCTGAATGTCGAAAGTTTTCAACCGGAAAAGTGCATTCGGCTAACAACGAGAATAAAAACTAAATGAAAGACCCTCCCCACCTCCGAAAAGCTTCTCCTCTGATCCCCCCCCCCCCCCACGAAGCCTTGGAATTTCATAAGCCTCTCCTCCCTCCCAGTCTTTACAATATCATATTGGATATCAAAATTATTAAAATATAATAACTCCTCCGTATTCGATTGATATCAACTTACCAGGTGTAAATGTTACACTCAAATTGACAAGAACACCGGTGGGAATGAAAGGCCAATGAGAAACTTTAAACGTTGGAGGCTTATCATACTTTCCTAAAAAAGAATGGAACAATAAAGCTTGAATTTCAATGCTATTTTGACGCTTTGGGGAAACCCCGCACAAAAATAAATAATTGCTAAAAGTTTTTAAAACCTTAGACTACAGAGAAACAAGCACAATTTACTGTTCAGTCACTAGTTATTAAACGGCCGATATGATTCTTATTTCTCCATACTTTTGGGCCTGGAGTGGAAGATTTTGAGCGGGATCACATGGGAGGGGATGGGGATCAGTTGTCACTAAAGTTGTATAAAGGTGTATAAAAGGGGGATTGCAGAAAATTAACCTCCAATTAACTGCCAATGAGAAGAGATTGTATGAATATTACAGAGCCTTGAAGGGGGATCAGGTACATACTAACTAGCCCCCCAACAAGCAATAAATAATGACTGGTCCTTCAGTCCCTGTCTTTCTTATATAACGTATTTCCTGGCCCACAAACAGAACAAACAGAATTGTATAGAACATTACAATGGCCTGGCTCTTCTCATTTTGTTCGGAAAAAATGTGGACTTTTTCAAAAAATGAATGGTCTTATCGGCAGCTGGTTTATTGAAATAAGGAGGGGGGGGAGGTAATGGAAAGTGAAAAGAAAATCATTTGGAATCGAGGATAAACAATTAAGAGTGGAGAACGAATTGTCAAACCCGGAAATCGGAAATCAGAAATGAGGAATACAAACAGAAAAATTGGAAATTGGAAAGATCATTAAAGGCCTCCAAAGTAGTTGATTAATCGAAAAGGGAATCTTCCTCGTAGCGCCTAATTCCTCTTTCTTCATTTATCAACTCATGAATGGCATGAATTTCACATCTAAAATCTCATTCTAGTTCAGCAAAATATACAAGTCTTTCCAGGTAGCTGTAAGAAAGCAAATTAGCATTTTTTTTTCCTTTGAAGAATTCTCATTTTTCACTCCCCATTCGATTTCTAATAACATTCTGTAATTATTCCTGAACAGCTTTTGAGAGCGGAATATCTTTTAAAGAGGATTAAAAATAAATCAAAAGAGAGACACTCACCACAGAATGATGCATTTACAATTTCAATTCCCGAAGGATATCCCGTTGTTCCACTGATGTTAAAAAGGAGCATGCTCAAGGCGATAGTTTGTCGTAGCCGACTGATCGAAATCATCATCGTCTTTTTAAAAAATAGCTGGGAAGTAAAATAATGAAGAGTATTTTAGATGTCAAATACGTCTGCGAGTAGAAACGTGAGATTTAACGTGGAATTTTTGATCAATGTATGTTACCCTCTCTGAAATACTTCTCCCTAAAAGGTGTCTTCTAAAGTAAGCTTTTGCTTGAAACGCTAATAAACGCATGTTTTATTTCAAATGCCACGAGTGAAAAATGATACAGGGCTGAGTAAATTTTTTTGTGATGTGTGCCAGAATTTAGGAAATAAACAGTAGGTATAACGAATTCGATATCTTTAGGGAAAAATTGGAGGATAAGGTTGAACCGAACTAAAGATTCGCGAGGTTGAAAAAAAAAAAAAAAAACTTTGTCCTTGTTTTGCAAGTGTACTTCACTATTACACTTCATTTCGTGTTACATTTTAAAATTCACGGTATTTTTTTTTTCTCACTTAGGAGATCAGTGACTAACTTTCCCCTATTGGGAACAAGACATAGTCTGTTGATAAATAAAGAACTGGGAGATCATTTGAACTATGCTTCTGTAATTATCATAGATAAAGACGATTACAGTCCGGCTCCAAGTAAGGCTCCAGATCTAACGAGGATCATTTTGAATATATGTCACTAAATAATATTTGTATTTTATATACCAGTGCATGTAAACTGTTTGTTAACTATACATCTGTCTCTTAAGAGTTTCTTGCGCAGTAACATTCCACCGATGGCTGGCCCTACGTCATCCGTATTTGTTGTTCATGGTGTTGATGGTGACAATGTAAGTTTTCCTAGTGTTTATAGATGAAAATTATATTGAACAATACTGAGAAAGCAGTTTTGCTTGCAAACTGAATTCCCCGGGTAGCTGCATCAGATACTTCAATGAGTTTCTTGCCTATGGTGACAATTACACCAAAAAAATTATTTACAATGTAGCTGTTGCCAGCCGAAGCTTTTCCATTGAAAAAAATATATATATCTGTATCCTGCTTTTAAGCTTACATCCTCTGCCTTTTGATAATATTCATACTTCCCTTACAAGTAGATTTCTCAACAACTGGCTAAATGACTTCAGCGTCATACTTTCAAGATAACACAAAAACACAAAAACACATTTTTGTTGCAGAATGTAACTGGTGTGCAGATAGATGGACCTATCTCATCAAATTTAATAGATGAGAGCTGTCAGAGGGATCTGACGGAGACTAATACTCCCAAAGAGGTGTCTATTTAACGGATATCTTAGAAGACAAACCCTTGTCATTTTTGGTATTAATGTCTCTCCTATCTGTTGTAATAAATGTTTTTTTTTTAACTGAAAAAAACCGATCAGCGAATTCATCATAAAAAACATGGGTATAAATCAGTGATCAGTACATAAAAATGCTATTAAAAATGCAATTCACCATCGATACAAGTTAAGACTAAATTAAAAATTATCAAAAAAATATTTACACTGATAAAAAACTTATACACTACATTTGTGTTGTGCCTTATCTGATTCTATTAAAAGTTGTAATTTTAAAAATTCTCAGCGTTTCGCAAGCACGCAGTTCTTTGGCGAGGTTATTGTAATTCTTATCAGGTACCTGATATGGAGGATATCACTTGGGAGACAACACCTTAATCCAGCTCTCCTGAGGGGGAAAGTTTGAAGAAAGAGAGGAAAAAAGCTAAAGAGAATAGTTAGAGACCCTAAGAAGGATACATTGTGGTTACACTGGCAGGCGATGGCCGTCATGACAGCATGGGCCATTCTGCAAAGTATGGCACTACACCATATTTTGCTGTACAGTAGGCCTTATTATTCACATTGTTCTTGTAAAGGTTGGTAGATGTGAAATTCATGTTAAAAAAGAACTTACTGTAATGTATTATAAGACAATATATGGGAACATTTCATAGTAGCAAAAAAAAATTGAGCATACAGTGAACCAGCATATTTGTTCTGAGTCACTTTGTTTTCAGAGTATGTGGCCGAAATCCACGAAACACTAATCTCATCGTCGAGGGAAGCTAAGGGGCTGTGAAAGAGGAGTTGGGCAGGGAGACCCTTCAAGCTTTGCACAGTATGCTACAAAGCAAAGAAACAAGGAAGAGGCCATTGAAAAGTTCCATTCCAGAAAGCAGAAAGAAACAGTGATCTGTCCTCCAACCTGTTCTGGTTAAAGGGAAATGCCCTTTTTGGTCTTGCTTATTTTGTGAAGGACAAAATATTATGTTTTGAGAAATAAAGACTGACTGAGTAAACAAATGTAAACAAATAAATGAATCAATCAATCAAATAATGAAACAATCAGTCATTCAAATGATCGATCAGTCCATGAAACTGTTTTTTTTTTCCTAATTTCCCTGCAGGGCTACAGGCAATGGTCAGCCTGCTGCAACTGCTGCTACTCGCGAAAGGAAAACACACATATGCTGGATAGTGATTTATCGGGTGGATAACGTTATCCAATCTTTGAACAACCAAGCCCTGGGGAATAAACAGGTTTCCCTGAAATGAAAACTTTCTTGTTTATCTCCTGTCAGGAGTGAGAGCTACAACTTGAATCACTTGATATGAACCTGTTTCAGAAGTCAACTATCATGCCTGGTTATTGTATGGCTTTGATTTTATGCGATGTGGAACTATAAAACTACACTCAACTGTGTTATGAAAAATTAATGAGCGTTATTGTTGCATTTGAGCACTTGATTAGAAAACAAACAACAGTTTTCAGGTGACAAAATTCTTTTTGCTATTTAATACATGACTATTTACATATAGACTTTCTGTAAACTTTTTCCAAACGCGACAACATCAAGTAAACGGTAAGGACATAAATATTGTGAAACCTAGTCTTTGAATGACAATGTTTGTTGGAACCTCACAATTTTCACGTAAAACAACTTTTATCATCCGTTTGGAAGATTGAAACGAGTAACGTCATCCGCTCATTGAAAATAATGAAGTGTTTATACTTCACTACATTATGATTCATCCTCATCTTCTTCCTCATAACTATGATACTGATCTTCAGCTATGGGAAAGGCAGATCTCATTACACTGTACACACAGCAAGGAAGAGGAAATCTGTTTGACATGCCAACATATACCCAAACTATACGTACAAATTGTCTTTAGGCCACAGATCGCAAAAAATCTGTAAATGTAAATGAAGTCCATATAGGTGATTAGAATTGCGCGTTTCCGAATAAATACAAAAAAATTATACAATAGAAAAAGCCTAGCTACAAACCATTCTCTGACGTCGACTTCACCAAAGAATCTTCGGAGAAGATCTTCTTCCTCTTCTTCCTCCTCTACAGCGACTTACATCGCGTATTGCCCAGCTTCTCCTTCGTTTTCTTTCGGTTCGACACTTTCTTCGTATGGTGCAAAACCCTTATTGCCGATACAAATCTACCCTCCGAGGTGCTAGACAAACACTCTGAGTCATCTCCTCATGAAACTTGCGAATATTGTTTTTCTGAGCTCGACATATTTACTTTACTTTCCTTTGACAAGAAGTCCTAGAAGATATTCGTGTTGAGAATCTGACGCAGCACCACAGTTTATTTGGGAAACTTACTCCCTTTATTAAAGAAGGGCTTAGAGGTTTTCTCTTTTGCGATTTAAGCTATTTTTAGATGGTTTGCGGAAGAAACGCTGGCGGATCTCATACCCTATTCAGTTTTCCCATATGCTCCCTGGTCTCTACTTCTACTATATTTCCTCAATTGTGAATTTGATAACACGAAAATTCGACCGCATAGAGAGGCCTAAGTATTAAGAGGGGAGCCAAAACCAAAACTTGACACACATTATTCCTATAGTACTGTGCAAAAGTAATGCAAACGATTATCGTTGTTTATCGCGCTTTGTTCTTCCGATATATCGCCGATATATCGTTCATTTCCTTGACACCTTGAGAACGATAAATCGACGAGATATCGGAGCTCTCCTGCAATATCTCGTTCCGACGATAAATCGTTTCAACGATACATCCCTCCGGCGATATATCGCTAAAACGATATATCGTAGAGCGTGTAGAACATCATCAAGATATATCGCTTCAGTGAAATATCGTTCCAGCGATTTATCGCTGAATCAGGAATGCTTCATTGCGATATATCGTTCTGGCGATGTATCGCCTCAGCGAGTTTTCTCATGGCGAGAAATGCTTGTCTTCTATAGCTCCTTCAAGCGAAATAATTATAAGTTTTTTCAGATTCCTCCCCCATTATGTTTTGGTATATGTAAGTTGTTAATGTTGTTTAAGTGCGTCTGCAAAGGTAATATTCAATGAAAGGGTAGTCAATAGGTACATGTATTATACTAAATGTAGCCAGTTTAAAATGGGGCTTTATTTGAAGCTCGTTGCAGCATTGTGAAAGGAGCCAGGCCTCAAGGGAAATATTTAGATTTAATATTCGAAAAAAGACGTTATTTTATTAAACAAATGATTTTATTAAACAAATGATTTTATTAAACAAATGCTTTTATTAAACAAATGATTTAAATAAAAAAATGATTTAATTAAACAAATGATTTTATTAAAGTATTGTTCACTATGCCTTAGGATAAAATTGGTAAATCAAGATCAGCTTAGTATGGACGCTTTTCCTTTTCATTTTTTCGCAAATGCTGGCAGCGTTTTCTGGTGCTAACTTTGCACGTATCCCACATGCAGCTCGTTTCGTCAGTTCTGCGGCACTGGTAAGAACAGGCCTTGATCACCACAGCTAAAAAAGAAAAGAAAAACCAAAAAAAACCTCAGAAAAACAAAGTATTAATTGTCGCAGCGCAAGGGGGGAAGGGGGTTGGGGAGGGTGTTTCTTACCAGTACAACATACAGATCATAAAAGCAAAACAAAACAAAACAACATAAAAACAATTTGGTTGAAGAACATTATACATTTCATCCAAGTAAAATAAGAAACTTTCTTTAGCATACCTTTTATAGCTATGTCCGATGGAGACACTTCAGGATACCGACTTCGGCTCCACTTCACTGAAACGATTTTTCTTCAATGATTTTTTTCCATTTTTGTTCTATGCGCTATGATGAAAACTATCTATGTTGAATAAATTAAGCTTTCCCCTCCTATAGCAATCGAAGCCCGTAGATGGATCGAGATTTTTATCAGATGACTGGTTCCTACTTGGTGGTTTGTTCTCCATAACAATAGAGGCGTAGGCTTCAGGAGAGCTTTTCATATTTAAATTAACTACACGCGAAAGGATGTGAACAAAAGGCGTGATAAAGCGACTTTGATAGAGTTAATGGAACCGTGGGCTAATTTCAGTCCTTTGATTGTCATGTGAGTAGACGGGTAATTTGAAAGTGCTAAAATTCTTGTTTTTGAGATTAATGAAATATGCATACACGCTTTAGTTTTTGTGGCACTTGCAAAGAATAAGCAAGGAAACAAGGAATATCGATGCCCGATTCTGTCAGCCCTTAATTAACCATACTGTTTTTTTGGGAAGGGCGAGGTTCAATTGAAACAAAGTTTTGTCTCAGTTTTGGTCTCATGCGCACAAAAAAAAAGGAATTGATGGTTTGATGGCTATGCATGAGTAGTCTATTGTTTATTGTTTAAGAGAACGGGTCATAAAAGTGCCATTATTCTTGTTTGTCTGTTTTTTAAATTTATCAACAATCTTAAGGTTTTGTATGCGTAAAATACTAGGGTACATAAAAGGAAACTTTCACGACTTTCTTGAGATCATGGTCGATGTACTTAACGAATTTCTCTTCCGTCACCCTCTCAGCCCAAAACGCCTTTATTCCGTCAACCAGTTCTTGTTTGTTTTACGGCTTCACTTTCGATTCTAAGTAAAATTTCAGTTCGTGCCTAAGTTCTCGATGGGATTTAAATCCAGACTCTCTGGGGGAGTACGCAACCAGTTTATATCATTCTCGTCGAAGAAGGCCCTCGCTCATCTTGTCGTATGTTGGGATCATTATCCTGCACAAATCTGTGGTCTAGTAGCGTCTGATTGATGAATGGTAGAAGGGTTGTCTCCAGAATACGGCAGTACAGTTATGCATTCATTATACCATCGAATATGCACACTTTAGTAGCTCCCTTTCTGCTGATTCCTTCCCATACGTGTACTTTAAGTGAATGTTTAGGTTTCGGTTTTCTTTTGAATGGCTCGTGGACCTTTCGGTAGCATGTATGTCTGTATTGTTCCAGCGAGACTGAGCATTCATCAGAGAATATGACATTATGGAATGCATCACCGGAATCCAGGATTTGTTGTGCGTACTCTAGTCTTTTCACCTTATTAGCTACTCTTATCAGTTGACAGTAATGGATGCGCTGCAGCGTCCATCCCTATTTGGCTCGCGATCTTCGCACAGCGGAGGAGTTCACAACGATTCCACGCTTGGCCAGTTGTTTTGGAATCTGTATTCTTGTTGCCTCGTCGTTTATACACATTTGCTTTTCAATAAAAGCTTTCGCATCTACTGGAAGCTTTGTCGGCCTTCCTGATCGAACGCGGTTTTCAGTGAATCCAGTTTTCTGTATTTTGTTGATGATCCTGTAGATTTTCGCTTCTCAAGGCTTTCAATATTTGTACGGGAAAAAATCCTTCATTATGGAGACAAGCAATTTTTTTTCTCGTATGTGAAGTAACCTTCGGCATGATTACGCGGTAGTATCCCGCGGGTACATTATATGCAAATACATATTGGTTTCCATGGGGATGCAATAACACATCGCAACGCGTTAAAAAAAGTAACCTTGCACCCTCCCTTAGTACCGTTTTCACAAGCTGTCTTTTTCTCGCTCTCGCTATTCCCGTTTGTTCGATGGTATCAAAATGAATATAGGCTTTCTTACAATTTGTTTTATTTTGTGCTGTAGCGAACTTGCTTAACTAATGTGCAGCGAACGTGTGGCAAACTTCGACCATAGCCGACTCTGTATGTAGCGAAACTGGCTTAAATTCATTATTCTGCCCTTTTCACGCTGATTAAACAGACTTCGAATAGAATGATACACTAGGTTTACTTTCCTACTCACTCAGACAGTATCAGAGTGATGAAAAATTCGCCGAGCAGCGCAATGTTGCCTCATCGATCGAACTCTTGGCTTTTACTTTTGCACAGTACTGTATTTCATTGTCTTACACGATTCGTAACTTACCAAGAGAAATACACCTGCAAACTTGTGTGCAAATTGTCCCAGACGTCGTAGAAACGGAATTCTTTCTTTAGAAGTTGAAAATTTTCATCCGATCTCGCTTATCGTAATAAAGAATTGTGTCCCTGATTACTATTCGTCAACGCTCTCAACCAGACTATTTTTAATCGTGACGCCAGCAATGACAGGTAACGAAGACGTAAACAGGAAGATATCTTTTCACCCATCCAATTTGAAATGTTCGCTGTTTATTCGTTATTACTCGCCTTTATACCAATAATTCTATTGGAAATTAGTTTATAGGTATTGATCTTGGCGTGTACTCAAGGTGGTGGTCATCAAGGAGTGATAGAGGCGAAATTTTGGGCAGAGAAGTAACAGGACAGCTGCAGTTGAAATGACACGTTCGGTATGTTTTTTTCAACTTTGCCTTAAAGTCTAGGTCAATTATGGAGCGGTTCATCAATCTATTTTGTTTCGATGCATCTGACAATTATCGTGATGCAAACTGCAGGAAAAAAGTGCACGGAGTGGTTTGTTTTGGTCTGAGTCATCAGATATTTATCGAAGAGTTGCTCGCGGCGCAGCTAATATTTCGAGACCACCCTTGTAGAATCACACATATGCAATAGCTATGTTGCCACTCTTTTAATTTTATGTCCGACTATGTTTAAGTTATGTTGTGCTCAACAGTGCCTATGTATTGACTATGCACTCTGCCATATCACATAGTTCAAGGTATGTAAGACATATTGTGAACTATAGTATTTGTATTTTCTCTAAACAAGTGGAAAAATAACGTGCAAAACAGATTATTTTAATCCTATTTTATTTCCTACATCAGTAAAATAGTGATAAAATAGTCTGTTTTATATATATTTCCTGCTGATAGGACATGCTATGGCCATTTCCTTTGGAAAATACGAAAAAAATAGTCTATCTCAATCCTATTTTATCAAAGAAAATTTTGAGTAATTACAAAATAGGTTTAAAATAGACTTGTTTTATTTTTTTTTTTTTTTTTGAGGTGAATTCCATTCCATTGCAAAATATGTATTAAATAGTCTACTTTAATTCTATTTTCTCTAAAGTATCCCAGACCCACAATATTTAAGACAGCATCTAGACGTGTGTGTAATAACCAGTCATATTTTATTCCTATTTTATTCGTGAATTCAAGCTTAACTACCAATGTATTGTTGTTCTTTATTTCAAAATATAATTTTAAGGCAACTGTTTGGTACTTGCACCAATCATATCTTCACTGCATACACTGGAATTCAAAATTCATAGTTACTGTGTTAACGAGATAAAGAAGGGTTCAAAATTGAAAACGCCAGACCGACGTTTTTCATTTGCGTTGTTATAGGTTTCAAGTTTCCGTTAAAGTTTCTTTCTTTGTCAAAGAGTTGAGTGCGAAGGTTTGCCTTTAGCATCGAATCTCCACTTTTATTGCCTGGATCGTCGCTTGGGTCATGTGTAACAATAAATCGATCAGCACAGCAACCAAGCTTGCTCAGAGTGGGTTTTGAGTCTTTGTTTCCTCGACAACTTCCGGCCACAAATCGTGCATTCGTAATACGATCGATTCTTGTCGATTATTTCTACATAGAGTGAGCCCACAGCGTTATTTATATCCCAACCAATTTGGGAATTTTTTGGGAATTTTCGCTAACCAACGCAAAAAGAGTGGGTAAAAGCCGTAGTAGCTATTGAGAGTGCAGTGCAAGGTATCTTTTTGGAATGAGTTTCCCATTTTTCATGTAGTTCTAGAAGCAATAGATAGGTAAACGTTTACAATCATTTCAGTTTACGACCCGACTGTTGGCCTGAAACAGAACGAAAACTGTCGGCCGACAGTATCTTTCGGGAACTGTTCTTCACTTTTACCCATTATTCGGCCTCAGCGTACAATACCGCTTAGATTTACGTTGACTACGCTATCGGCATTTCATACGCTCAGACGCAGGGTAGTCAGACGTGCATATACGATTTTTCTGCGCACTCGGTGGAAAAAAATGCGCGACTTAAGTGTCTTTGCTATTCAGTGCTATAAGTTTCTTTTGTGTTACATTGTTAGGTAAAACAAGGAACTTTTCGATTTGAAAAAGCGAAGAGTCGACACCGGAAAATTTACATAATGAAAAAGCTATCATGTTACACACACACACACACACCGCATCACTTCGCTAATTTATCGAATAACGAGTGGTAGCAGTAGATCTGCTTGATTTAAGCTGTTGATGAATCTGAAAGAAAGGAAAATCTCACTTATACAAGGCATCGAAACACATGTATCATCAAGCGAATAACGAGGCGAACATTCACTAACATGCTTCCCAATTTACTGATTGCAATCGGCGCTCGCTTGAAACACGCACTTGAATGTAAACAATTCCGTTTTCGAATCATGATTTATTAGAAACTCCAAACTTCCCTCGATCACCTCCAACGAATGATTACTCAATGTTGAGGAACAGAAGGAAAATTTATTATTTTAGATTTTGAATAATGTTTTCGTTTATTCACTGCAATAACTTGCTGCTTTGTTTGAAAATCTGGAAATCTGCAAAAGAACCTTTACCTTTCTCACCTTTATCTTAACTTGGTAGTGTGGAAGTGTGGTAGTGTAGAAGTTTGGTAGTGTGGAAGTGTGGAAGTGTGGTAGTGTGGTAGTGTGGTAGTGTGGTTGTGTGGAAGTGTCAAAGTGTGTAAATATGCAAATAGGCCTTTACATACCTTTCTCACGTTTATCTTAACTTGGCAGTGTGGAAGTGTGGAGGTGTAGAAGTGTAGAAGTGTGGAAGTGTGGGAGTGTGGGAGTGTGGGAGTGTGGGAGTGTGGGAGTGTGGGAGTGTGGGAGTGTGGGAGTGTGGGAGTGTGGGAGTGTGGAAGTGTAAAAGTGTGGAAGTGTGGAAGTGTGGAAGTCTAGAAATATGTAAATGAACCTTTACCTTAGAACACATTAAAACTGATCAATGATTTAAACACCCCGGTTAGCGATTGATCAAGTTCTCTATTACAATATTTCAAACCATCGAACCTCTATACAGTGTAATTAGCTAAAGGCTTGATATACATATCACTAGAAGAAGTTAAAATGAACCACGAATTGTGAGGTATGGTCGTTTTACGCGTGTTTGTTCAGATGCCGCACAACCTGTAGCCACATGCAACAATCAAGACTCATTTATTAATTCAGAGTGTTTGCACCGGGCCCTAATCGTAGTCCTCGGTTAGATTTCAACACTTCCACATTGTGATGACGTGTACTCTGCTTTTCTACCCCAAGTAAAAGTCATCGATTGTGGGCACAGAACGCTTGCGAAGTGCATCTAATTCATTAAAACGATAACATGCCCAGTTTAAGTAATGTACAAAGTAAAACAGGAAAAGATTATCTGAAAACCGAAAACGCTTCCACAGAATATGGTTCATTTGCAACTGAGTTATGCAAGCGTTTGTCAACAATGTCAAGAACTTTGAAAACACACGCTCTTGCAACGTTTCGTCTAAATGCAGGCGCCGGGGAGTCTTAAACAAACTTGAACTACAGGTGTCCAGCTTACAGTGTTTCTCTTCCCTTTTTCTGAGAAATTTGGTGAACATCGATCGATGATTTGACAAATATCAAAACAAGAAGCAAATCCGATTTCGCATGAAAATTTGCATACGAGTTAGAAGAATAAGACGTAATCATGATAGATAACGAAACACCATAAAAATAAGCGAGTAGCACTTCTTTGTTTTTGTCTTTTTTTTTCTATAAAAGGCGAGATGAATGACAATGTTTCCGAGAACAGCATGTTTATCAATATCAAAAGCTATGAAATGAGCATTCGCGTGTGATTTCGTATTCAGAACGCGACAATTGATAGCATACGTGCGTCTTTGCTGGTTCTGCCGAAATACGATGCATCGAGAATAAATTTATTTTGAACACATTTTTTTATCTTATTTTTTGTTTCTAATGAAATGAGAACAGCTACTTTGGTAAAAGAATTCTGTTGGAAAATGATGAATCATTTATTAAATCAGATTACGATGTGACATCAATATGTCATAGTATATCGGAGAGGTCGCTTCGAACGGTGATTGAAATGGCTTTACAGTAATTTGCGAAACGAAACGAAACGAAAAGAAATGAAAATCTGTAATTTGCGAAATGGAAATATGCTAATGATTTGCTAAATAGAAATCGCAAATTACAGATTTCTATTTTGCAAATCATTAGCATATTTCCATCTCGCAAATTACAGATATCTGTACCGTCGATAGGGTGTAATCAATGTACGTTGTCGATGAATAATGAAAATCTCTATTTTGCGAAAAAAAAATTATTTTGAGACTCAACAAAATAAAAATGGAAATGGACATGGAAAGTGTCACTGTAAGTTTCTAGATAGAATATCACGTTTGCTAGGAAAATGAAACTGACCCAAGCTCTTTTATTTTCTTGAGTCTCAAAATAATTTTTTTTTTCGCAAAATAGAGATTTTCATTCTTTTTCGTTTCATTTCGTTTCGTTTTGTTTCGCAAATTATAGTAAGCCATTGAAACGAACAGTTTTACTTGCCGTTGGTGGCCATGAAGTGTTTTTTTTTAAACAACAAAATTTTCCACTAAAGAAAAACAAACAGCTTAGCTCTCACATACTAATTGTAGTATCCCACCCTCCGCGTGCGTTGCGAGCCTACAATGTATCACATGATATTCCATCCAACCTGGCGGGTGTTTGTTGACAGAATTACATTTGGCGACGAGGAGGGATTACAAGAAGAGAAGCAGGGCCAGCGGGGGAAAAAAATCAGCAAAATTCACAGCTAAGACCTCGAAGCCCTTGGGCAACCGAAAATTTAGAAGAGAGAAGAAGAATAGAAAGCAAGAGAACGCCGAAGAGAATTCGCACAGAGACCACGTGCTCGATATAAAATCATGTCAGATACGCTGGGCGAAGCAGGGGCCGACGGAAACGTGCCGAATCCGGCAGAAATAAGTGTATTCAGCGTGGGGAAATCACTTAAGATGGAACCATTCAAGATCCCAGAAAACCCCTAGGAAATTGGGTGAGCGTGGAAAGAGTGGATGGAGGACCTCGACGAAGAAACATCGCATTTTGAGATTACAGAAACAAGGGACTGCGTGAGTGCCCGAAAGATTTATGGCGGCAAAGAAATCAAGAAATTTGCACACAACTTACCAGATACAGCGCTGGTGGACGGGGATGACGATTACAGAAAGCTGTAAAGGAAATTTATTTTCTGTCGAAAAAAAACAAGCATCGTGCGAGATTAACGTTTAGTAAGACCAACCGAACGAGAGAGTGTTATTGCATACGCGGCGCGACTACGCGAAAAATCAAAGGATTGCGAGTTTGAGGAGTAAACAGAAGACAGGATACTGGAACATTTTATACAGACTATCAAGGACAACGAACTCGTGAAAAGACACGTTCAGAAGAAATGGGTACCAGATCGATTCCTCGAGAAAGCAAACCAAAGAGAAGACATCGATCAACAAGTCAAAGACATGAACGAATAGTTCGGGATATCGAAGGTAGAGCATCAATCAAAAGACCTTCCGGTGGGATGGAAGAATAAAATCGAGGATACCACTGTGACCTCCCAGAAAACAAGAACACAAACAAGAGAAAGAGGAAAGCAAGAGTTGTGGTTACTGTGGAAAAACAGGATCACATCCCCCGGGCTGAAACTGCCCAGCATACGGAAAACAGTGTTGAAAGTGTGGCAAGTGCAATCATTATGCGTCATGTTGCAGAGTAGGAGCTCCACATCAAGATGGATTTAAGGGGACTGAGGGAGGGCGAATCAAGAGAACAACAGTGACGGAGGAGATAAGCAGTGACTCAGATAATGGTTACATTTATTTTCAGGAGACAGCACAACAGCTACATCGAATGAAGAGGATAAGGTCAGGTCCTAATCAAGACACCGTACTAATCCGCATAGGAGACATTGGTGCCTTTGTAGAACCAGACAGTGGAGTAAGCGTAAGCGTGATGGATGAGTATCAGTTCAAGGCCCTCAAGCATAGATCACCTGAGATTAAAGAACTAGATCCTTGCAGAGACACACTAAAGATTCTTCAGTCCAATCTAACAGTCAAAGGTGAATTCACTACAACATTGCGGGACATGAACCGCATCACACAAAGCAAGTTCTTTGTAATCCAATCGACTCTCCTTGAAAGGATCACCATACGATTATTCCTGTGATAAGAATTGGTTTGTGTTGAAAATTCTGAAAATTGTGCGATTTCAGAAACAAAAAAATTTTAACGCCCTTATAAAGGGTCCCGACGTCCCAAAGTCTCAGTTAAAATCAGTCATAGCTCCCATCACGTTGGAACTGAACTATCGTCAACTACAAAACTAATTTCGTGACTTTAAAGAGCTACATGCACTGAAAAACTATCTCAAAAGTCTCTAGACCTCGCGGCTAACCTCGAGGGGAACTCCCAACCGAAGTGAAACTGCATACGTTATGATGTTATAGATGCACTGCCGTGCCGTACAAAAGGATTTTTACCATATTGGCTCCTTAGAAAACACTGTTAGACAGGAAATGACCCGCCATGTTATAAACAGAGAAAAATTCATGGGCGCGCGTAGGTATGGAATTTCTCTTCGAGTGTTCAACTCGATAGCTCACGAGTAAACGCAACGAAAGAGTGATGCCGAGTTGATGTCGAGAGAAATTCCATATCTACAAGCAACCATGTAATATTTTGTTTATCATATAAACACAATAGCCCTTCAATGACAAGAAAAGTCGACGAATGAAAATAAAAAGCCCGACAACCCCCGTTTGCGCCAAGGCTCAAGATGAGAAAATGCGTTGAATCACTACAAATTTAACAATGGGCGTAATTTTCAATATACAAAATTCTCAGTTATTGACTCATTCCTTACCAAAAGAAGATGTCTTTCGGGGACACAGCCAAAAGCGGCCTGTGGCAAATCTTCCAGTTGTCGATATTCGTTCTCGGCCGCGAGAAATGCCATTATCAAAGTCGCTGAATTCGTAACTTTCGGTTTTTTTCTTCGTATTTTGGTTTTTCTACCGCTTCAACGAAACTTTGAAAGTCAATGTCTGTAAGCGATACGGATTTTTCAGCGTTTAAGCAGCCATAATCCGAGAAAATTCTGACAAACATTCACGGGTTGAGAATGGTGAGGGCTTCGCCGTTCATTCATCAACCTGACCGAGTGGCGCGAAAGGCGAGTGACGTGTTAGCAGCTGATTGGCTATATCAAAGACACGTGAAAAAACATCGTATTTTTTTACGTGTATTGTTTGGGCTTTTCTCAGGGCTGGAAATCCTTGTATAACATTGCAGTCTATATGATTAAACACATTATTTAATAGTTATTTTTAAATAAAAATATTGACTGTTCATTTCCGTTTCTATCAGACTGCCAAGGCCACGGTAATGATGTCCATTGGTCTGATACAGGTCATCTTGGTCTTATGTTTCATAAAACCATGCAAGAGTGACGTTTGCAGCCAAAAAATTTGTCAATGTACCAAGTTCGGTAGAAGTCGGGTAAAAGTAAAATGTCAAGTTCATGGAAACGTTCCGACTGGAATCCCAAGCAATACAGTGGAACTGTAAGTAATAAAAAAAACTCATCCTTCGTTCTTCAAGGCCTGTTATCTTCTGCCTCAATACGAAGTTCTAATTTTTCTTCATTTTAAATTTTTAAAATTTACTTCTCTTAATCTCTTTCGCCCATTTCTTTTATTGCAAAGTTGTTTCTCCTTCTCGGCGTTGATTCATCTTCCGTCATCTTCAGGTATTTCGAGTAACAGGAGCGATGCTTTTGATGTATAATTTAATGCGGATAATATGAGTCGCTCGTACTTACAGCTGTAATTGACTCACTGTCTTTAGAATTCAAATTTGTTGTCATTATCATACTTATTAACAGTAGACTACGAGCAGTTCATCCTTATCGGCGAGGTCCGTACGTGGGGCGAGTCAAACCCTAACCCTAAGCGACCTAACCCTTAGAAAAAAATGGCGCCAGCATGCCCACGTCGCGCCGTGTTTTGAGCCTCAGTCGATCGCAGAGCTCCGCTCGGCATGAAAACGTAATATGACTTCTTTTTTCTTGTTTCACTGTCTTTTCTCTACCCGCGCAACGGACTACGCCGAAAGCAGAGACTGCTCGTAGTCTATGCTACTAATTAAAACTTTTACCCCAGGGATCTTTCCAGTTGTTCCTTGAGCTCGATTACAGAAGACGTCTTTAGGAACCTGACTGTTTTAGAGAAATTGTAAGTAGTAAATGGAAAAAAAACCGGGGAATTCTCAGAAAATGTAAAAAGCATGTGTTTTGTACTGAAAGCAGTTAAAGTGGCAAAGTGTGATTGTGTCTGTCTGTACGTAAGGATAATTTGATGGCAGTCAAAAAAGTTTGAGAACGGTCATGGGATATCCTCGTTTCAGCTATCTGATTTCAAGTTATTTATAAATGCTCTTGGACGGTTCAATATTATCTTCACCACCTATGAGCTGATAGAATTCGACTGTCTTATAATTATATAATAATAGCGTTTTCCTAATGATAAATAAAGCAGGAAAACGCGAGTAATCATGTGAAATAGGAACATTTTACTTCGGGGAAATTTTATGCTTAATCTGGAAAACATTAATTCATTTCTTCTTTTCATGAACTCTTTCTCTTTTACCAGGGACTTGTCAAATAATTTACTGCGACAAATTCCTCCAAACACTTTCCGGAATATGAAGGAACTGGAGATAATGTAAGGGAATTCATAAATTCCTAATGATTTAAATCAAACAATAAGTTTCCATCGCGTTTTAAAAATTGTTTTTGAGTGGAAAAGCATTTCCCATTAATATTTTCTGTTTCCATCGTGCTTGGCTGGTGAAAATTATTATCCCTGTAGAGTTTAAACTAACTCTTTTAAATTAATTGATCAATATCAACTGTTTTGATCATTATTCTGTAGAAACATAGTAATGTAAATTGTTTCCAGGGAATCAGTCTGCCTCCAATTCACGACGTCTGCTATTATTTTCTTGCCAGAAATCTTTACAAGAACTCAATTTCAGGAGGTTTTCACCTTCCGGAAGGCGTTTCTTCTTTGTGAGTTTTGGTTGATGAAATGTTTAACAAATCTGTATGTCACAGAATCAGAGCACATTTAGGTTTATTGCCAAAATGTCGCTGTAAGCTTATGCATTCCAAACTTTCTGATAAACAAAATGATGATGAATTGGTTATATTCAGTTTTAAGAGATCCGTATTTAGATTTATGGATGCATGTAACAAACGTAGCCAGAAATGAGGCTGAGTGAATAATGGGGGCCCACTGTCTAACACCTACAAGCTGATATCGTAAGAGAGGTTATTACTCATCGTGGTGCTAAGCAATGATAAACTGTTAAATCGTTTGTCTCACAATGTAGTAACTTGAGATGGTATCCAGTCACCTCGCCACCAAGCAGACTCGCCACCAGCGAACTCGCCACCAAGGAACGATCTCGCCACCAACGTACTCGCCACCAAGCGAAGTCTTCTCGCCACCAACCACCAATAAAGAGATTAGTCGAGGACAGTAGGATGTTCGGCTGATAAGTCTGTACTCAAACTTTATAAACGTATGTTGTCGAAAGCACGTTCGAAAGCGATAAGTTTGTTCGCTTGTCTGTACTCAAACTTTATAAACATATGTTGTTTTATTTAGTTTTAATACAACTGCTATCGAGTTTCATTTCATCACTTATTTCTTCCCATGAAGTTTCATTTTCTCTCAAGTAAGTTTTTATTCCTCGCATCGAGTTTTGCAATTTCTCCTCGATTACGTGCAAAAGACAAACACGATACGTTTCGATGTCAATGAGTTAGGAACGGAACACATCTAACACGTCGCTGAAG
>NC_142673.1:27506112-27531112 GCF_964200805.1 Pocillopora damicornis
GAATCGCCACATCTGGAATTGAACACGTGTATGACCTGTAAGTGTTTGATTCCTGTTGAAATGAAGGTTTCAATTTGGTGTATTTACCAAGAAACCGGCTTCCTATTCTCTGGATTACTTAAGCTAAAGTGTACCACAGCTCAACTAACATTTGAAAATGTTGTTTTAATCTTCTAGATTATTGTCTAGCAATAAGATCGATCACCTTCCACCAAACATATTTCAGAGAACTCTCGTAGTAGGGAGCCTGTGAGTAACCAAACTACAAAAATAAAGGATAATTTAGTGTTATCAACTAAGTTGAAAACGTAAATTAGCCTCCGTAAGGGGTAAAAAAGCTGACGTTTCTAGCCTTAGCCCTTCGTCAGAGCGATTGGAGGAATTGTGGGTTGTGTGTGGGTTTATATGCAGAAAGTGGAGCTACGCCATTGGTGGGAATATATTGACGAGAAAACAGGAATAAATTAAATAAATTAGTTGAATTAAAAGCTCTCATTGATTCCGTGGGGATTAAGGATGCCAATTTGGAAGATTAATTTTTGTTCTAGTGTTTTGCGGATTTCCGAACCGCCTAGATGTAAGGAAAGGCCGCAGACTGCCACATGCTGTTTAGGGAGATTAGAATGTCGAGCGACTGGTTTGTATGCGTCCTTGTCATTTCTTTCTACGTCCCGAAGGTGTTCTCGGAATCAGTAACCTAGTCGTCTTCCTGTTTCGCTGATGTACAACTTATTACAATAAGTGCAAGTTATGCAGGAAATAACATTAGCGGAGGCACACGTAAGAACTCCATACCTTTTTTACAGTTTCTCAGACAGTCGTTGAAGTAGTGACGACTCTGATTTTTCCGAAAAATCAGAGGCAATGTGCCAGTTTTTCGATAAACGTGGCTATCCCGTTTCTGTCATTCAAACGGGCCATCACCGTGCCTAACAAACTGATCGACAGTCAGCACTACAAACGGCTGACAAGGAAAACACTGACCGCATTCCATTTAATCTTACATTTCACCCTCACAACCATGCAGTTAAATCAATCGTTCTTAAAAATTTAAATTACTCTAAAACGATTCAGAGACTGACACTATCTTTTCGCAACCCCCTCTTATTTCATTCAAACGTGAAAAAAACACAGGCAACTTTTTAGTCAAGAGTTCATTTCAAACCAATGACCGATCTGGAACTTTCAAATGCGCTCGCTCGCAATGCAAAACTTGTTCTTTCATTCATAACGAAAAGGAAATCTCGGAACCCAAGAGATCCATTGATCCACCAATCACTTTACGTGTACCTCCACTTTAATCTCCCTAATCTGCGGCCTTTCCTTACATATAGGCAGTTCGAAAAGCCACAAAACATTAGAACAAAAATTTATCTTCCAAATCGGCATCCTTAATCCCAACGGAATCAACGAGCGCTTTTCACACAACTAATATATTCCCGTCATCTTGTCACCATATTCCCACCAATGGCGTAGCTCCACTTTCTGCATATAACCCACACACAACCAACAATTCCTCCAATCGCTCTTTCGAAGGGATAAGGCTAGAAACGTCAGCTTTTTCACCCCTTACGGTGGCTAATTTACGTTGTCAACTTAGTTGTTCACACTAAATTACCTGTTATACTCTCCCACCGACGTAGCATCACAATTTCTTTAGAAACTTACCCCCTTTATACAAAAATAAAGGAGTTTTTATTCTGTGGCTGTCTTTTGATGGTATTACATACAAAAGAAGTCACTCTTGATGTGTATCAATTTTATGATTTCATCTATTACAACAGATGGACATGAAAATACATCTGTCCCTTCAATTTTTGCCTAGATCTACTTTATTTATAATACTTGGAAATTGGGGGGAAATTTCCTGCAGCATTTTCAGATAACTTCAAGGTATGGCATTTAAGTCCGTTCCTTTAATGAAGGATGAATCTACATGTAACGCCTTTTTTGATTCGACCGTTTATGTCTCCCTTTAGGTTTTTTCAAGAGATATTTAACTGTTTATAATCTATTGATTTTTATTGTCGATAACCTTATTTCTCTAATCTTTCCATAGTGATTTGTCCTTCAACAAATTGCAGTCATTACCAGATGAAATATTTAATAGGCTCGATCAGTTAAACATTCTGTAAGTAGATCAAGAAAACCTTTTCCCAAATGAACTTTACATTTAATAATACATGATTGGGTCGAGATCGACTCTTTCTTTTAACGGTAGACCCCTAGTGATATCATATCCTTTTGGCTAAGCAACCGATTATTACCAAAGTTTAATTTTCAAGGGATGAAAATTACCTAAAAGAGGAAAAGTTCGAAATAGGTCATCATACAGAGTTTTCCTAGAGGTTCATTTCCATCAGTTCAAACTATGACCCGATCCTGCCTAACGTTGAATATTGAAAATGATTAATTACTCCGATGATGACGTCATTTTCAGAATTTTGGTGTTTCAGTGTTTTTGACCGATAGTAATTTAAGATATGTAATTTCAAAGATAATTTTTTTGTCTCATAGAGGCACAGGATTGGATTATTTTTGTCCAAAAAGGTGTTAGAGATCAATCTAGCAGCTAATGTTTACAAAAGATGATTTAAGTCAATCAATCAGCCAAAAACTTGAACTGTTCCCACCGTTCTCCTTTCACATCAGATCGTAAACAATCGAAGCGATTCACAGGTAGCGTTTGTGTCTAATTTCCCCATTTTGCGCTACAGCACAAGAAAAAACCTCAAATGGCTCTTTGCTTTAAAAAGATTATGCATGCTAGTTAGGGAGAAGCATAGGCATGCTACGCATGCAAGAGTTGTTCTTTTGGATTAGTGGGTTGAACTGGGACACCAGGTAACTGACGTTTGAATTCTTGTAAACGCTATGACTAAATGCCCTACAACCGGGCACGGAAGGTTCTTTCAAACTTTAACGAATATATGATGTTGGTTTAGAAATATTAAGCGATTCCAAAAATTGATTTGGTTTTCAGTGGTCAGACTCTCCGAGCTTGAACGTACTTAAATATCGCTCGGTTGTCAACACTTTCAAATTTCACGCCTTTGATCAGACTGCCGGGCATGGTCTCAAATGCACCGAAAAGTTCCTGGAAACTTCCTAAGAATATTAGAGTTTTTTTTTAGGAAATATCAAGCTATTCCAAAAATCAATTTGTTTTTCTAGTGGGCACATCTTCGCATACCTCATCACTCTTTCACGATACATTTTCTGAGTTGAGCGACTCACAGACATTTTGATTTTTCCCCCCTATTTTTTAGGGTGCTAACCTTCAACAACATCACTCACATTAACAAACGCACGTTCAGTGGACTTGCCAGTTTGACCACACTGTAAGTGTCCTATATATACCTTTCTAAAGAGGCGTATGTAAGGGGTCTAAATTACGTTTTTCAATAGATTAGAGAAGGATAGATAGAGTAGGTGTATGGTGGCGTATACATAGTTGATGACTGTACCCAGAGAAGAGGCCTTTAGGCCCCTTCCCCCAAGGGGAGTCAGGAGGCATTGTCCCGTAGAGAAACAAAAAATTGAAATTTAGAGCTCAAAAATGTAATTTCCACCATTGCGGGCATCAATTGTTATGATTTTCATCGACACCATTGTAATTTGCGAGCTATTTCTGACCAATCAGAATGCTTCGTTGAAGCATTCATAAATAAATGGAGCAAATTCGAAAATCAATGCATTGCAGGGAGGCTCTCATTTCAAGACCCCACCCAGCCCACGCGAAACCCAAACACAAGAGCCTTCCTGCAAGCTAAACAGACGGTGGTAAGCGGTCCAAGGGGTAGCGGTAGATCATCAGTTACTTACTTTTACTGAAACCTTGTCAGTACGTCCACTGCAGTGTAGCAAACAAAAGAGTTGCTGTGCCGCATTCTAAAAGGACTTTTCGTCTCAACCCCCGATCAGTTCTCCACTTAAAAACTTGAATTCAAACATTGTTTCATATATCACCAGGCACATCAAAATGTTTCATATATCTTCTTCATCAAAATTTTGGAGACAAAATGTTAACAGAGCATCGTAAATACCGTAGGTTATATTAATTTCATAGAAATGTATCAAACAAGATCCACATTTCCAGTGTCCATCTGTCGATTATAGATGCTCTCTATTAGACTCAATATAGTCGTGGATTATAAATGAATTATTTGGCTAATCAGTTTGATTTTTCATTTGTTAATTTAATTCATGTACCTATGTAACTATAATAGATGGCACATGTATAACGTCATTTCCCTTAAAATTTTTTTTTGATAAGTCAGAACTTTGTTATTCTTCCTGTTTTCCAGACTGCTTATCAGAAACAACCTTACATTTATTGCCAAAGACGTTTTTTATGAAACTCCCCGCCTAAAATCATTGTAAGTATTAACTTTGGTTCTGAGATTTGCCTCATATTATGTAATGCTTTATCATGTGTGCAGTCCAGTGAGGATAAAGTGTTATCCGCTATCCTCTCATGGCGTTTTAGATAAGCCTTAATAAATAAACTACCATATCTATTCTGTTAACACAATGATAATAAAAAAAAAGTAATAAAATAAAAATACGTATATATGTCGTATTTCGCAATTACACAGAAGTGTTTCCTCTTCCTGTCTCATTTCAAGTGAGTCAAAACGGCATAAAAATTCTATCACATAATCATACTCATTCCGAATTCCAATTTGCAATGCATATACGACATTTTTATTTTTGTTGCGCAGGTGGAGAATTGTTTCACTGAAATAAATTTTCCCGCAGGTTTCTTCACAGTAATGCAATTACATACATTGAAAAGAAGACTTTTAACAGGCTCGACCTGAAGCAGTTGTGAGTAAAATTGAAGAATAGAATGATATCATTTGAAGCTAAAACTTGAAATGTGTTACATTAACAAACTGATATATTTTGTTGCTGTTTTTCTTTGCTGTTGTTTAGGTGTCAGTAAACTTGAAGTGCATAATTTAGATTTGCACCCACAATTTGTCTTGATATTAGGAGCTTGAGCGTAACATATCTTCTTTAAAGGGAATATACACACTTCATTTTCAGAACCATCTTTGATAATCCTTTAAACTCATTACCAGATGGAATGTTTGACGAAATGGCAAATCATACCAAAGTGTAAGTCAAGCCGTTTCGCTTAAAAGCTCGTAGAAATTTTTTTTTTTAATTTACTAAAGAAAATGAAGTTAGTAGCAGACCTATAGATTCTAGATACTCCTATATATATTTTTTATATTCTCGAGCTTATCTGGAAATTTTGAACTGCTGAACTTTATGGGTTAACGTAATCATCTCGGAAAGTAATCGTTTTTTTTCCCTTTTCTTAATTTTCTTAATTCGGCTTCACGTTCTTGGCTATATTGGTATGAATAAAGTTTCTCGAAGCGGTTTTTTTTCCACGTTCAGTAGCTCTAACCATCAAGTAAAAGGGGGAGGGTATGGACTGTTTTGCAATCCACGTTTCAGGTCGCTTAAAGACCCCTAAAGCTAAGGAAACCCGAGTATGCTCTGGTGACGTATATCACCTAGCAAATTACAACTGCCACAAATCTTACAACTAACATCACGTTGGTTTTTACACCCGAAACTTTTAAATTCAATTTATTGATGATGAAATTATATTTAGAGCATTGACGTGTAAAAATCTTCGTATGCTGCCTCTAGGAAAATATAGGTGTCAAATGTAAGTAGGCCTTGATTTTCATTTTCTTCTCATGCTATAGAATGGTGGATATCTGCACTAACGTTCCAGCGGCTCGTTTGACTTTAAGGATTTCAATAAGTTTATTCTTAAAATTCAGCCTTTGCACTAAAAAGCCTGGTCGGATTTAGTCATGATATACTGCAATTCCAGAGAATAGCTCTTGTGTTGAATGACGTCATTAATTGAAATTCTCCCTCCCCCCCCCCGGCCATTTGCATGAATCGTAGCCGCTTTCCAATTATGGTTAAAATTCATCAGTGTACATCCGGAAAGCCAGTTGAGTCCCGCGCCTCACTGGGTTTCAGCCGTCTTAAAACCAACGCTTTTGTTGTAGTTTTTGCCTGGCTTCTCTCGTCACAGGTAGGGGGAGGTCAGTTGTGACCACAATTTTCAATTAGCATTGAAACAGTTATTGATCTCGGTCGTTTCAACTTGTCGGGATTTATCAATGCCATTGGCCTTAGCTATTAATCTCTTCACGAGAAAATTACGATATCATTATTTTTCAACCTAGTTTTTAATTCATTGCCATTGTCCAATCCTCAGTGAGTGTACCCCCCCGACATCTCTGCACGTCATTCTGGACAGTTACCAAAGTGGCTTTCGTTTATGCTTTACACGCTCAGGTTTTCTGTGCCATGACTGTGGATCCCACAAAAAACACAGTCTTAAACGCCCATGTGCAAATTGCAGCCTATGTCCAGTTGGTACCTACATGTCTACCGATGAAAATTACTGTCTACAGTGTCCTGCTGGTAATAAGAAGAAACAATTATTGCATCGTTGATATAGTAAAAAGACAAGTAACAAGGAATCACTTAAAGCGTTGTACGTTAGAACGTGTTTATACACCAACAGAGCAGGAAAACGTTTCGTCAATACGACATTTTCAGTACTTGTTCACCCAAATGGAGTTCAGTCGAACCCTCTTTTCAAAATAATAACAATAAAAAAAAATATACCAGAAGGGTTTTGAAAAAAAAATTATAAACAGCTATCCATTTCTAATCACATTAAGTAACAAAGCGACACTGGTCTGAGAAAAATGAGTGCATGTTATATTATTCGTTTCAATTACTTACGTATTGGTTTACTGTTGATTCGCTATTTGTCTGGCTAGATGGCTACCGGTGGTGGCTTTAGATGTTTAAGATATGTGTTGGATGAGCAAAACCTGGCTCTTACGTACATCGTTATTCCCTTACTGAGCCAAAGTACAAAAAAAGATAATTGATTGGACGAATTTCAGTGTGATTATTGTTGGTATGTAAATTTAGTTCACCGAGAAAAAAAAAACTGACCCAATTTATAACGAGAAACGACTGATCAGATGCAATCTAAATTCTTGGTCATCCTTGTTTCCTTTGCTTTCAAACAAAAGATTAAATTTTGATGGAATCATCATTCTTTTCCTTCTATGTATTTTATTAACTTTTGGAGATGGCCTAGGTAATTGAACGATGTTGGCATACTGTGATGTGGGTTTCTCAAGGGTATACTTCTGTTATCAGAAATGAGTTGGAAACAAACAATAACATTTATAAAAGTTGTTTCTATGCTGTAATTGGATGTAACAGTTGACTCTCTTACCATGGGCCCAAACAATCCACCCGTAGAACTGTATCCATGTTCTATAATATCTTCACAGGAGGTTTTTATCAGGATGAAATGGGACAAGTTTATTGTAAAAGATGCAGCATTGGAACATTTGTTTCTGAGCAGCAAAGTCCTGGAACCAAAGCTGCCGACTGCGTGGCTTGTCCATACGGTAAGTATAGTGTTCGCTTCTGGCAAACTGCACCTTTTTTCGATTAAGATACGCTTTGGGTGACACTAAGTTTTAATAAAAGGACTGTCACAGCAATTTCAATTTGTTGCTATTTATTTTAAGCGAAATGCAAAGATATCGTATTTTAAAGTATATCCATTTACTTCGCCGGTGAAATCTTATTTCTTGATTGTCTTGGAGAAGAGAGGAAATGAGTTCCTCGAAAAGCCTTTTCATGAATGCTTCATTATCACTGCTAAGAAAGGAAACATTCCTTCCTAGGTACGGTCTCCAACGAGACTGCTGAATATCGTGCATGCAGATGCCTACACAACTTCTATCGGTTGGATCGTTTTGGCCCGTGTACAGCATGTCCGCCAAACGGTTTTGTTTGTGAGAAAGATACAGCAATACTTGCTCCTAATTACTTCTGGAAATGGACAGATCATTCTGAAAAAGAACATTTCAAGGGTTTTGTTAACAACATTCATTCTTTTGGACCACACTACAACCATTCATATTCCACGTTCGATGGTTCACTCCCGAAACCACTGAACTGTCCCCATGCAAAGTCCTGCAAGGGTGGAATTGATTCAGAATGCCATCAAGGATATCAAGGGACTTTGTGTGCAACCTGCTCTGAAAGCTTCTATTTTCGCTTCAACTCTTGTTTGAAATGTCCCCGGTTAGCTACAACAATAACGCCATCCATCTTGGTAATTGTTCTTTTTGTTGCTGTGTTTATAATGGTTTTTTGGGGTGACTCCAAACGTGCAGACAATGACCGGACAGTTGCAGATGTCATCATGTCGTGCTTTAAGATTGTAATTGGTTTTTACCAAGTCATTGCCGATATTTTCTCGGCATTGGCGAAAGTCCAATGGCCAATCGTTTTGATCTCAACGGAGAAGGTTCTTAAAGTACTTGAAGGGAACATCTTACAGTTTGCCCCTCTAAGTTGCATTCATACTTCCCTACGGCTTGATGAATTTGGAAAGTTCACGATGATTGTTGTCATGAATGTCTCACTCGTTGGCTTTATTTTCTTGTATCTATTTCTTAAAAAACGCTATATCATGAAAAAGGAGGACCTTGGTGTAGACCAGAAAGTAATGGAAGTTAAGAGTTTGAAGAAATCTTGCTATCGTAACATTTTCCTATTGTTGTTGACGACCTACCCCACGACAAGCAAATCGATAGTTCAGATTATTCCTCTTCCCGGTGCGTGTGTAGAAACGTGTTTCGCAGACGACAAGAGCGACTGTATCTTCCTGCTGAGAGCTGACTACTCCATCCAGTGTTTCACTCCTCGCCACAGCTTGTATTGGCTCATGGCCTCTATTCTGGCATTATATCCAGTAGGATTTCCACTTTTGGCTTTGTTTCTCACTTACAAATATCGTGAGTCCCAGATAAACGAAGAAGTCTCGTTCGGACTCAGTGTGTTCTTTGAAAACTACAAGAGAGAATTTTGGTTTTGGGAGGTCACAGAGATGTACCGGAAGCTGATATTGATCTCGTTGATTTTCCTATTTGGATCCCAAAGCCATTTCCAAATCGGCCTTACTGTTCTGACAGTCAGTGTCTTTGGAGTGCTCTATACCTTATTCCGACCAATCAAGAACAAGTTTGAAGATTACTTACAAACATTTGTCATGTGGATCATTTTCTTTGACGTTTGTCTTGGTGCATTTTACATAGACTGGGATGAGAGTCAAGGAGAGGGCAAGAACGACTCCATCTTTGTAAATATCCTGTTCCTGGTCCTTAACGCCTCTGTATTGTTTCTTGCCATTAGTAAGTCAAAATACTGCTCTGTTTTATTCAATATGCATTTTAGTCATTTGCCAAATATATCAAGGAAAGGTACCGTGGATTGTGATGGTTTTCTCAATCCCCAAGTTTTTTCGTTTTCCGCGCAATGAAATTATTATGATGAAATCATTAAGTAGCCTTATTCAGGTCATTTAGGATGTTTGACTCTCAACAACACTGTCTCACATAATTTTAATCTTAAAACAGATCGCGATGTTTGGAAAATTCTTTCCGCAGCTTAACTCTTCCTTTAGGTGGAACTTTGAGACCTTGTTATTCTGACAGCTTTTAAGGATGTGGTTTACAAAATCGTAGCTATGGAAGCTGCGAAGGAAGGAGAATTTGAGTTATTTTCTTTATTCATCTTCTGTGGTGTTCCAACATTAGAAATTATTCGTAGAAAACAGAAAACTCTGAGGTACAGATAGAGTATAATTAACAATTGGTTCATACTTCAGCGTGTGTTCATCGCGATATGAAGCACGCGGGAAGTTTGGAGAGCACGAAAGATGCGTAAGAGTTGCTCTCGGCTACGCCTCGAGCAACTCTAGCTTCTTGAGTGCTCTTCAAACTTCCCAAGTGCTTCATATCTCGATGAACGCTCAGCTGACGTATGAACCAATTGTTTTATAACATTTTCAACCCGATGGAAAATCTTTTTCTCAACGGATTTGTTTGCTGACGTTATGAGCGCGCACAATAGGAATATGAAGCACGCTCACGCAACTGAATTTCATTATACAAATTTACTAGCTATGTTATAATGAATATTGAGATCTTAGCAAAAAAAGATCCAAATCATTGTGCTGACAAAATGTCTACACCCATTCTCAAAACGCTTTCTCAGCTAGAGCGGAAGCAAAGACAAATTTCAGGAAAAAGGGACACCTTACCGTTTTTAACGCTTTCTTGTAAGATTTTAATTACATGTATAAGAGTTGAACTCCGTATTTTCTTCTACTTCACAGGAAAAGGAATTTTACATGTGAATTCAATTTGGAAGTACATTACTTTCAACCCGATCCGATGTTTCGGCTTCCTTCGCCAAGGAGTATCACGTCTCAAAAAGAGAGTGGTCACAGGAACGGAAACATCCGATGAACTTTCACGCCTCATTCAAGACAGAAATTGAAGAAATCACCGAAGTATTTGCCTTTAAAATATTTTACTCTGCCTCATGAACTATCTCACTCTAGATGGCTTAAATACTTAGAGCTTTTGTTGAATTATCTCTGGCCATTGTGAGACTTCTGAATGACATTTCATTGCAACTAAAGGCACTAGCGATTCCCAAAAAAAGACTGTGTTCTTCAAAACGCTATGCGTAATGTTTTTAAGACTTTAATGTAAATTGAGGTAGTAAACGTTTTAAGTTATATTAAGTCCAGTATGGCTAAGACTACCAGCACGGGAATGACGAAGCAGATGGCGAGGAGATAATGTGTTGGTGGTAGCTTTAAGGTGGACAGCTATTGAGAGAGATTTTAGTCTAGGCAAGGTGTTTTTGTTTCATCGACGGAGTTTATATGATATGGTGATATATACCATTGATGGAGTTATTTTGGTATCTACGCAGATATTAAAAACTTCAGTTAGCTATAATTAATTGCGGAGTGGATCTGTGATATTGTTTAACAATATGTTTTTTTTCAATATGTTCACAGTAAGCCTAAAAGTTTTATAGTGACAACGATTTTATCTTCATGTATATTAAAGTAAATGGTTTGAACCCAGGAGTATCAGTAGTTCGTTTAGTGTGATCGTCCGGGTGAGTGTAGTTCTGAAAAGAACTGTTGTTGGTGACTGACGTTTCGACTATCTGTGCGGTAGTCATCTTCAGAGTCAAGTGAACAGTAGTTGTTAGTCGATGATGTTATAAAGTCTGGTCTATTGAACGTGATTGGTCTGTTTAGCCGTGATGTGATTGGCTGGAAGACTCGTGTAGAGTTTGTTAACAGTCATTGGTCGGTTTCGATCCGTCTGTTGTTTGTCGGTCTGTTTGTCGGTTTGTTCACGTCGCTAATGAGTCGTTTGTAAGGTGCTGGTGATTGTTGACATCTGTTGAGAGGCGTCTGTTCTAAGTTAGTAAACCAGCTTTGCAGAGTCATTCGTTGAAAATAGTTTGTACTGTAGGTTAAGCATTTAGCAGAGTCCCAGTCGATTCTGTGATTAGTTTTTCGGTGATGTTCAGAAATGTGATTGTTTACATCGCCATTTCTAGTTGCTTGTTTATGTTCAGTTAGTCGCGTGTTAAGGTTTCTACCAGTCTCACCAATGTAGGAGGCCTGGCAGTCGGAGCATTCGATCTTATAAATCGCTCCCTACTACTTACGCTCAAAAAGACCGAAGCCTTTGACACTCAACGCTACTACCGACAGAGGTGCTCTGTACCACAACCACCTAAATTTTACGAACTACCGAAACTACACAAACCTGGGATACCTATGCGACCTATAGTCTCATTCTGTGGGTCCCCGACGTTCGAAGAGCCGGTCAGACCTAACAGAAAACGAGTGAATTTATGGTCATTTGATTCAAGTTAATCGCAAATAGGGATGATTTTCATAAAGAAAACTTCTTTAGTTTAAGTGCAGCATTGCCATATGACCCATTCCACTCAAAGTAAATAACTGACATCAGTATTATGAATAAATATTTCGTACGTATCGACTTTAACACGGCACATGGATTCACTACCATCTAATTAAATAAAATTTATATGTTTCTTTATTTATCTCGTTGCAGTGCTGTTATCATAATGATATTGTTTCTTGAGGACAGGGGGGACTTAATGGCTCATGGGAAGGATCTTCGGGGAATAGACGGCCCCTTCGAGATAGTGTTTGTCAGTATACGCCAGAGGTTTCGCACTGTTTAAAAGGATATCGGTCAGCTCAGGAAAGGGCTTGAACTTCTTTACGAATGATGACAATCTGAGATTTAAATACGATGGAAACTACAATTAGGAGGTTTTCATACGATAAGAAAAGCACAAATATAGTCATGCAGAAAGACAAGGAGTATAAGTACTTCTCAAGCGCGTGAAGCAAACAACAATGAGGAGTTTATCCCAAATCGGCCTTACAGTTCTGACAGCCAATTCTTTGGTCAATTCTTCCCGCAGCTTAACATTCCTGTCGGTGGAACTTTGAGGCCTTGTTAACATGAGAGCTTTTTAGGATGTAGTTTACAAAATTGTAGCTATGAAATCTGCGAAGGAGGAAGAATTTGAGTTATTTTCTTTATTCATCTCCTGTAGTGTTCCAACATTGGAAATCATTCGTAGAAAACAGAAAACTGTGAGGTACAAATGGAGTATAATGAATATTGAAATCTTAGAAAAAAATCCAAATCATTGTGCTAACGAATTCGAAATGTCAACACCCATTCTCAAAACGCTTCTTAGCCAGAGCGAAAACAAAGACATATTTAGGAAAAAGGGACACCTTACCGTTTTTAACGCTTCCGTGTGAGATTATAATTACATGTGTAAGTGTTGAACTCCGTCTTTTCTTCTACTTTACAGGTGTTTCAGCTTCCTTCGCCAAGGAGAATCACGTCTCCAAAACCGAGTGGTCACAAGAACGGGAACATCTGATGAACTTTCACAATTCATTGAAAATAGTAACTGAAGAGCTTCACAGAAATGTTTGTCTTTAAAATCTTTTGCTAAGCCTCACGAAATACCTCGCTTTGGATGGCTTAAACAACTTAGAGCTTTCGTTGAAATCTCCTTGGCTATTGTAAGAGTTCTCAATGACATTTCATCGCAACTAAACTGAGGCACTAGCGACTCCCGCAAAGGTTGTATAGCCGCAAACGCTAATCACACGTATTTCAAACTTTACTAGAACAAACTTGACACATTGTTGAATACGGTAACTGAAAATGACAAAATTACAAACACGCGAATGAGCATAAAATAACTTACATCGTATGAGTGAAAGTACTGGAAAACGACAAAGCGAGATAAACAAAGATACTTACAAGACGAATGTGACCAACCCAAAGACGAAAACATGAAACCCAGAGCTAGATATGTAACGGTAATTTTCACAAACTAGACAACTAACCAAATAAATTACGCGCAACCAATATATATACGATATGCAAATAAATATAACAAGTACAAAACTGGTAACTGACAAAGGACACTAATGGAAGACGAGAAAATAAACACCTAACACGAAACTATGAAACACCAACACTAACAAAAAATGATAGTACAAATTCTTGCGCCTACAGGTTGTGTTCTTCAAAACGCAAATTCAACGGAATTCAACATTTGAAGTCAATTTGGAAGTACGTTACCTTCAACCCGATTCGATGTTTCAGCTTCCTTCGCCAAGGAGTATCACGTCTCCAAAACCGAGTGGTCACAAGAACGGGAACATCCGATGAACTTTCACAATTCATTGAAAATAGTAACTGAAGAGCTTCACAGAAATGTTTGTTTTTAAAATCTTTTGCTAAGCCTCACGAAATACCTCACTTTGGATGGCTTAAACAACTTAGAGCTTTCGTTGAAATCTCCTTGGCTATTGTGAGAGTTCTCAATGACATTTCGTCGCAACTAAACTGAGGCACTAGCGACTCCCGCAAAGGTTGTGTTCTTCAAAACGCAATGCGTAATGTTTTTGAGTGTTTAATTTAAATCGAGGTCGTAAACGTTGTAAATTATATCAAGTTTATTTTTGTTTCACGGTTGGTTGCAAAAAGTGGACAATGGGGCTTTTCGAGCAATGCGATACGGACAATTACTGTAAGTAGTGTTTCAACATTTTTTACAGACGTTCAAGCACAACACATGGCGTATTTTGGAGAGGTTGTGTCTAATTAGCTAATAAATTTTCCTTTCCGCGATTAAAAAGTGAATGCAAAACTTTTCCAACCGCTCATAAATTAGTAATAAATGAACGAGGAATTCGACTTTTTATACAATCAGAGCACATGTTGTGTCTATGTTGTTTCATTAGCTTTTTCAATGCTCGGAACTATATAATTTTACAAAAGGAACCGAGTGAATTCGTTTTCAATGAATAGTCATTATAGAGACTGACTTGTAGTTTTCCTTTAATTTCTCTTCGATGCCACTTTTGCGTTGTGTTGTGAGATTTGTGCTGTGTGTGAATTGCTTCTGGTGTCATTGGACTCAGCCTTGTGTTAAACATCGCCTTGTATTTCAAGATATGTAGGATAATAAAGTATCGCAGACGACAAATTCGCTCTTAAAATAAAGCTCACAAGAAGATTCACGCGTGTGACAATCAAAGCTGTTCTACGTAACTGCCGCAAACGCTGGACACACGCGAGACACGTATGGCACGAACTATGGCGTATATCACGAGTATGCGTGTGATTTGTATTTGCTACTCATGGTTATCTCCCTGGCTGACATGGTGATTGAAAAAGATATATTGTTTGATAATCAGTTATACCCTTTCGCCGAGACTGTGACATTCCTCGATTCATCCCTAAACCCATTTCTTTATTGCTGGCGATGTAAAGACATCGAGAAAAAGCTGGCTCGTTGTAAAAGAAGCAAAATATTTGCGCTCTACTAGGTTTATCAGTCAACGAGGAACTGGACGGAAAAGGTTTATCAGAGACAAATCCTTAAAAGAGAGGAAGAACGTGTCCTGTAAACTTTATTAAGTCACTGCCACTGAGTCCGCTTCTCTCCTGCGGCAGATCAAACTGGACAATCGAGACCGTTTAATAAGCAGTTCTTTGGCTATGAGTTTTGTTCGTATTCAGTGTACTGTACTGTCATAATTGATATTTCAAGAAGTTTCTCTATTAATAGCCTGGTCTTGAATACGCCATGCGACTCACCAGAACAGATCACTGAAACACACAGAAAAGTCCTCTCTTATTTTTACCAAAATCTGAATTTGAACTAATGACTTTCAGGGAAGCGCTGTGTTTAGGGAAGAGTTCAAAGGCTGTCGCCAGCTCTGCTAGCTCCCTTGCACAATCTCAAAGTAATTTTTGTTACAGTTTACGTTTTTTTTGCGCGAACTGATCCGCCCTTTATTATTATTCCCCGTTTTCTATGCCGGTTTTAAATTTCAGGCTGTTTTAAAAGTGAGCTGCTTCTCTATGCACAAAAACGTAGTCTATATATTTTCACAAAGTTACCAAAGTTATCTTTAATGATTATCGTTATATCTTAAAATCTTGTTTTATAGTATCATTGCATTGGTTGCAAGAGGACCCTTTGCACGTCTTCCTATGCCTACTCTTTCCCCTTATGCTTCTCTCGAGTCTTGACTCGGCCTGTTTTTCCTGTTCGTCTCTTACCATACCTTGGCCACACCCTCACCACAGAGATACATGATATTCTCTTCATTGAAAAGTTGAACTTTCCCCTTACAGGTTCGATTCTAATTGATTGAAGAATAAAATGACAGTAAAATGGCTACATTAACATAGAACGTAAACCTACGCATCGATTTAACCCTTTATACCCTAACATTTGTATGCACATTCTCCACATTCTCCAATGTGTTTAAAAATTACGAGCTTTAGAAGTTGGTGATCATTTCCTTGATTATCGAGACCATAATATTTTATTCAGGGGTGAAATTGTATGGAGAAACTAGAAGCTGGGTACTTTAACGGGTTAAAGGGTTAAGGCCCTCTTTTGTTTCCAAGAAACAACAGATGAAACTATGCCCAGCTTGATAAAAATCGTCATAATGATAATGATAATGATCAACACCATCATCCGTCATGATTGCTTCTGAAAAAGGGTGGTCATTGTAATGGTTATGCAGATTAGGAATTAAGAATGGCTGCTGACGCTGAAAGCTCACAGAAGTCAGCCTAAAATGAAATGAGTGTACAAAGATGACAAAATGCTCGACTGGAAATCATTTTAACGAGGGGGGGAGGATAAGTTTCTAAAGAAACTGTGGTATTGCGTCGATGCATGGCCTAGTGGGGCATTTGGTTTTATAAACTTAGTTGATAATGTAAACTGGCCTCCATAAAGAGTTTTCAAAGCTGACGTCTCACTAGTTACCCTGGGTCCGAACGAAGGGCTTACTCTTTAGAAACTCTATACAGTGGCTGATTTACATGTTCACTCAGTCGATAAAACCAAAATATCGGGAAATCTTTAGGCCAGGATGATGGCTTACGGATTTTATATCCCTGAAAAAGCTGCTTTTTGAGCCAATACGACGAGTGCTTACGAGAGAATTCGGCTTCAGTTTCGTTTAAAAAATCTAGCTACATGCGCTTGTGAGGAAGATGTATAAACATCATATAAGAAAAGAAAACTACACCGTTTTAATTGACAAGCGGGAGCAAATCAAGGGAGAGAGGAAAGACTGAAATGCAGCCAGGGCTATCAGATAGGAATCACAAGCACGGAAACCCGTAAGGTAACAGGGCTGCGCTAGTTGACCGATTACCTTAAAAAATGGAGGAATGAGCGGCACATTTCCAGATAGACCCAACACAACGGTTTGTAGAAGACCCAAAAAAAGAAAAAAAAATTACAAAGAAATCAGCAACGGCCATTTAAATATGAAACACCATGCACCAAGAGCAATATATAAGACTGATAATTAATCAATGAGGATAGATTGCCTAGCTTTTCATTACGATTTTCTTTTTGTTTTGTTTTTCATTCGAAGCTGCTTGTCAGAGATGGTCAAGAAAGCAATTTGGAAGGGTCGTCGTTTTTAATTTTAAAACACGTCTCGATGTGTTTCACACCGTCGATTGAAAAATTATTTGGAAAAAAAAAAAAACTTTTTGGATTCACAGCAATCTCGGGAGATATGTATGACTGTAACTACAGGGATTAATATAAGAAAAACAGGAACCAAGTGTGTAAAAAAACTATTAAAGGGAAAATGTGAGGTTGACATTCACTGACTTTTTTATTCAGGAGTATTCTGGACTTTTTTTTCTTTTCTTTTAGTTAATATGATTAGCTTCCTTGAGTTTAAGCTGGAAATGTATGTAGCAGAACTCATAACTTTGATTTAATCATGCAGAGCAGGATATTTGATCTGCTTTAATCATAAATGTTTGAAAAATTTACTGTGAAAAACGTCTCTTAATCCTCTCTTTTTTCCTTTTTCTTCCTTTCTTTCTTTCATTTCTTTTTCCATTTTTTCCCTTTCTTTCTGTCCTTCATTTCTTTTATTCTCTTCGATTTTCTCCCTTTTTCACTCCTTAGCTCTCTATTTGGGATTCAACTTACCACCAGCAGGTAAGCTGCACACGTTTGGGTACTCTTGGCATACACTGTCGTCTGTGCTCCAAATAATAACCTTGCCGTCACAGACCACTTCGACATGCATGGATGCTTCAAGAACATCTACCTCTATTAGAAGCAAACACTATTTAGAACGCGGCACATATTCTTGAGTAATGAACGAGTCATTCAATATGAACTGTTTCTGTTGCGCATCAATGGAAGTTGAAGAGTGGAGATTTCAGTCGAACCCGCCAAATTTAGACTGCAATCGTTAAAAAGTTTATCCAATACGGAAAATAGAAAATTATTTGCGATTAGAGTTAACAACTTTATGCACTGCAGGATACATAATTGACAATCGTTTTAGAATACGCTGACTTGAAATTTCATTTCCTGAGGCCTTCAACTTCTCTCGTAACCTCAATTCTCAAATCCTGGATATTTTATAGTAAACACCCTTAGTCAAATTGATAAGAAAGGGGTTACATTTTTGGCTTGGTCTTTGAACAAAGCAGGATGTGAACCATTTTGGCCTGTAATAAAACCTTGGAGCGTTGCATTCAGTCGTCCGATGCTCTAAGAAAGAAAAATCAGTGGAGGATTGGACACCATCCTAGGTTCAAACAAGACATTGAGATACGTCTTGTAATTTGTCTTACATGCTGTAAGGATTCGCAATTTCGGAAGCCTCTCTTGTGTTTTCATATCGCCTAATTAAGGAGGACGCTATCTGCAGTTTTTAATCAGTCCTGTGGTCGTTTATTATTCATTCAGAAGTCATTTAAATAAAATTTTAATTATGTCAACAAGATTTCCTACAAGCCGTGGAATTTCATAAGCTCCTCCTCCTGGTTTTATGACGATATCACTTTTGATTGAAAATTAATAACAAATTTTAAAACCTCCATGTCAAATTCAACTTACCAGGTGTAAATGTTATATTAGCATCTAAATCAATTCCAGTAGGAATGAAAGGCCATGGAGAAGCTTTAAACGTTGGAGGCTTATCGTACTTTCCTGAAAAGAATGCAACAATGGAGCATCACCTTGGGCTACAGAAAAACAGAATTAGTTTCCAATTGAGTCTTCACTAGTAAACAGTTGAGGCCATTCATTAGTCCCTATATTTTTAACTTACCTCAGTTCAGGCCCCACGAAGAGCTTAGATGAAAAGCAATACATGCAGAAATTAGGTTATAACTTTTGTTTTTGCAACAAATGAATAGCATTATCCTCAGCTGGTTTTTAATAAAACAGCCGGCAGGCAATGAAGAGGGAAATGAAAAAATAATAGAGATGGAGAAATAATGGAACCCAGAGATCAGATAGTTGGGAAGTAGTAACTCAGTTGTTAAAAAGATAATCGACGATTCTTTTTTCTAAGAGGAATTCTCAATTTTCATTTTCCGTGATATTTCTGGGGAGCACTCTTTAATTTTTCCAACACAGTTTTAGGCAAAATTTAAAATGAGTAACTTACCACAGTATGTCACGTTAATCACTTCAAGTCCAGAGCGATATCCCCATGTTCCACTTATAACAAAAACCAACATGCTCAGGGAGATAGTTTGTCCCGGTTGTCGGGTCAAAATCATCATTGTCTTCTAAACCGACAGCTGAGTAGAAAAACACTGTAAATTTAAATAATTTATGGTGATTTAACTTCGTCTTTTATAATGAGCGTTTGAGAGCCTCTTCGAGTTACTGTTCCAAAAAAATTTCTTCATGATTCGTGCTAAAATTAAAAAGTCAACGGAAACTGTGAATAAGTCGTGGATACATTACGTTTAAATGGGTTCTTTTTTTTATGTAAACACGGGCAGCCAATGGGTAACTCTCGAATAGAGTTGAAACTACTTGGAATTAGTTTGAACTGCTAAGGTGATGTTGAGAGTATAGTCAGAATTCACCATTTTGGCTATCGTTTGACCTGCGCCATTCCTTAAACTCCTTTTTATTCCATAGAAACATATACTATAACAGATTTCTAGCGTAAAATTTGTATGAATGTGCTGCAGGTTGTAAATAAGATACTTGCTCCATTCCTCCCGGCATTCTTTTCGAATAAGATTCCATTGGATAGCTATTGAATTCCGACAAAATTGTAATTGAACGACTGGCTGGTCGGCTTTCATTTTAGGTTCCCTAAAGTTGTCAACTTTAAACATTGTGGTTTCACAGGGAATCCCGTTTTTTTTTTACTTTCGAACATACTGGTAGCTTCCCATTAGTCTGCTTTGATTGGCAATAGTAGTAATACATGCTTGAAGCAAAGTTTCGGAACATTTAAGGTATTTGTCTTAACATTTCCTGACAGATGACTGATACCATAATTGATCACAGCAAGTAAATACATATTCAGGACCACTTTTAATGTTTTCGTGAAAAGTTTGAATGACTTTTGTCATTGTGTGCATCTCTTGTGTAGAATCTCGACATTCGAATTCATGTATTTCATCAACTGCTGTACAACCTGGTCTTTTAGTAACTGGCTGAAGAAGGTCATGGTCACATGGGTTCAACCCAGATATCAAGGATCGCTTTCTATTCCGTGCACTTTTGTTCACTTCTCGTTCATACTAAGGGTTACTCGTTCCACTTTTGGAAAATGCCTGCCTATCCAGTTCTCTGACTTTATCAGGATTTGATTAATTACATTTGTTAAATGCCCGCCTCGGATATTCTCTTGTTTTTGAATATTTTCTGATATTTTGCTTGCAGAGCTCTGTTTTGCTACTTCTTAACTCGTTATTTCTTCTTCTTCTTCCCATGTCTTCCTTCATATCAGCGTTCCCTCTCTGTTCTTTGGTTGACATATTTCCCATTCTTTCATCATTGTTTGTGCTTGTACACTGATCTGTCGTTAACCGTGCTGGTTGATTGTTATGAATTACATTGTTTACCAATGCCTCTTCATTGAAAGGAACAGTTGAAACATGGTGTGATCCATCAATATGTCCAATATTTATAACATTAGTATTAGTTTCTGAGCTAACTGGACTGATATTTGTAACCGATCCATACCCTGGATTAGTTTTTAAAAAACCTGGATTGTCAGGTTTAATACAAGGGTTAAGGTTTAGGGCAAACTGCTTGTGTAACAAGTGCATCAGCCCATGTACCCTGGTATGATATGTTAGCAATATACTTCCACTATGAATGGTCTGTACTACTTTCGATGAATCTTTCTGGGTTGTTTCTCGTATATATAACACCACTAGGAACATTCATATGATAGCTAGGTTTACCATACAACTAATTGGAAACAACTCTAAGAAGCAGTCACCTGCACCACCAACATCTAATATTCTCAAGCAATATTGAGCTAATCGAGATTGTAATTGTATCTGTTTGGATTATTTCCCTGAGTAACTGGTCTCAGGTTTAACTCAATACTCAGTATCACCTGAAGTAAAAACATTTGGCCTTGAAACAAAACAATTGCTATTTCCTACCATATTCTTTATTGAAAAACATTGAACAACATGTACAAATTTATCATTAAAAACAACTGTTACTTCACGTCTTTTTATGCTTAGCAGTTCTTTTTAAAAACATAAACCTAACTAAGAGAAAAATACAACGTTGAACCTTTTGAACGAGTGATTCCAACTGGTTTACATCTGCACATCCTGGTTTTAAGATAATTACGATAATCAAGCGATAAAATCGTTTTCAACGCTGACGAATGTGCTCGCTATCACAATATAGGACCTTACGTACCTTTCAATTGCTTTACTCTTGTTAAGTAAGGTCAGAATTTTCTTCAACGGTAATCTTGATGGTTCTCTACCTCGGCGGACGCCTTTGCTTATAGGATTCGATTTTTCCCTACTTATTCGTTCATGTAATTTTCCAGTATGATTTATGAGACCATTATATGTGTATTCTGACTGCGTTTTGTTCTGCTTGGCTACAAGAGTCTATAAGTTGGATTTTATTGACTGATCAGTTGTGCTGCTGATGTTTCTAATTGCTTTGTTTAACCTTACGTTTAATTCATACTTCTTGTGCTCATAGGTTCCCTCATAAGTTTGATCAAAGATCTACGAGCGAACGTCTCGAGGAGTCAAAGACTTTTCGCATTCAGCGTCTACATTCATAGTCACACCTTTAGCCCCTTAACAGCTTTGAATCGCTTACGCATGTGCTAACTGCGACGAGTATTAATCGAAACTTCCTCGAAGAAAAGACGAATTATATTTCAAAGTCGAGACATTTACTTCGGAAAGTCTATAGACGCTTCCGGTATAATTCTGGAAAATCGATGTCAATCAGTTTGCCGCTGACATATCGATTTGTTTACATCTGAATGAGTCACTAATTTGCATATTCTTGCCCCTAACAACAGTCGTTGCGACGTTTAAAAAAGAACTGACGGCAGGTTTAACGAACTCGATATTACCTGGGAAAAGATTGATAGATAAGGCTGAACCGATCTTTCGCTGAGTATCCTTCAGCGCTCCGTTGATGGTACCTTACCAAATAAAAAGTTCTATACCAACTACTAGAATTATTAGAGATGCCGAAAATATGGGAAAAATATGTACGTTTAAGATCCTCGTTTTTCAGCCGAAACCTTAGTCCTTCTCAGGGGGAAATTATGAAAATTTATCGAGTAACTGAGGCACTACAAGAGCTATCCCTGACTGGTCAAAAACCTTTCGTGCTTATTGCACCGATGAACCCATAGAAAAAAAGAAACATTTTCTTTTTAACAGTTTACCGGCGCAATAAAAACGTGGGACGTTGGGAGAGTACTCGAAGTCACGGTTTGTTTCTCTTAATTTCCCAACTCCTCTCGAGGGTTATCACGTCAGTACGCTGATAGAAATCACGGTGTATTGCCTTAATGAGAGCGAGCGTAACATATCCATTTCGAAAAATGTAAAATTTGAGTTGATTAATTCTTGCTTTAATTTTATGCCATCGTTATGATTCAGTGGATTCTTGATATTATCATCCCAAGATTCTAAAAGGCCCCAGAGGGTGGAGTTTGTAATTGCCAAGAATAAACAGTTTTTAGCTAGTGCAGAGTATTACAGTTGTTGATCTATCACTTTCTTTCAGTCGAGAGGCAAATTTGCATTTCGTCTCTCAAAGGTATTTGTAGCTCTTGTCACAATTTTGGTGCGGAAATTACAGTAAATTTAAGGCAACGAGTGTATTCTTTGCGACTTTGGAGGGTTTTTGTAGCCCCAGCTACTTAAGGTAACAAGAATGGGCTGGATCTTTACAATGGCGGTGAAAAAGATTTTCCGTTCAATCAAATATTTTATCCATTCATGATTTATCGGGTAATTTGGATAAATATTTACCATCTTCATCTGAGCTGTTGAAATATGTACCCCTTTCTCAATTGTGAGTTTTAAAAACGCGAAACATCGACCGCATGAAGAAGCCTAACTTATGAGAGAGGAGCAAGGCTTGCCTTGTATACTCTGCTAAATGCAAAAATCAAAGCAAAATGAACAAATAAAAGACTATCTTCACTGATTCTCAGCCTAGGTATGTTCTGGGCATGTTCTTAAAAATTTGGCTAATCTCAGCCTGATTATGATTGTTCATATAAAAAAAAAAATAAAAAAAAAAATTCTTATGGGAAAAAAGCCTATGTGTATGTACGCATCGCCAAAACTTGGCAAATATCGTTATCACTAATTATACTGACAAGATTCGTAACTTACCGAGAGGGATAGACCTTCAAATCTGGGTGCAACTTGTCACAAATATTTTTGGAATGTAATACTCCTCTAGAGGTTGGAATTTTCCGTTAAAACTCCCGCTTGCATTCGTTGACTTTGCTTCGAATCTTCCTTATCGCCTATCGTAATCTAGAGGACGTGTCGCCGGTTCAAGTATCAACTGTGAAGGGCTCGAAACCAAACTATTTTAAACTATTGTGACAAAAACCCAACCGAAGCAAAAGCGATGACCAGTGAGGAAGTCCTAATCAGGAAGTAACTTTTCTTTTCACCCACCCGTGCTGTGAGCAGTTCTAAAGTAGTGTTAAAGAAATAGAGCTCATGTTTCTAATCTGTATAAATTATTTTTGCTAGTCTTGAATCAAGACACCTCGTGTATCTTCCATTGAGAGTACTTGATAATATGCACTAACGCGTGCTCATAATTAATATTAATGCTTCAAAGTTTCGAAACTTCATGTGTTCTTCAGCTTCGCAACCTGTTCCCGTGCAAGAAATAAATTAAATAATTACTAAAGGCAGAGGGTACAACCATATTAATATGGCCATATCTTTATTGTCTTCTTATTTCTTTACCTTATTTTATACTTTGAGGTTCATTAGCGTTTATGAACTTTTGTAGTCAGCAGATTGAAATCAATAACTGCTTTTAAGTAAAATGCAGTAACGGGTGCTCATAATTAATCTTAATGTTTCAGCGTTTCCAAACTTCTTGTCTCTGATGATGCATGTGCCTGTCATCAATTAACTTTCTGTTACAAACAGGTAGTGAGAATGTCTAACTGATATCTGGGAGGCACGGACTGAAGCGTTAGTTGTCGAAGGGCCATAAATTTTATAGTCAAGGTCGAAGAGCGAGATGTTTTTATCAACCATGTCTCCAAGCCAACCTTCAAATCACAAATTCTGCGACATTGGATAACATCGTAACGAGCAAACGCAATTGCGCGTGCTTATTAACTCCGCTTTCGATCCTTTTTACTAAAGATAGAAATTTCGGGAATTACAAGAGGACTATAAGAGGAAGAAGGTTATACGACTTCGAAAACATTCTTCGGAGAGGTCGATACTTGGCTGTGAGAGATCTTTGGGTGAGTTTATTTAATGGATAAGCTTTTTAACAGCGTAGCAAAATCTTTTTTTAACCAATTTGCCATTTTTTTTGTTAAAAAAAAAAAAAAAAAAAAAAAAAAAAAGAATGATGACCTCTTAGCACCCTGTCTAAGAAATATTTGGTTAAAACTGATTTACTCTCACTGAAAACAGTAATTGGATAAACCTTACGGAAAGACATGCCAAGACCTCATAAAGTAAGCCATGTTGCTTTTGAACTACGGATATTGGTTTTGAATAAGTCTCTGTTCATAAGTTATTTTGAAATCAGTATATTATAATTTGCGTTTCTAGCAAACCGCTCTGGCCACGGTAAGATGTTTACAGGTGTGATACAAGTCATCTTGGTCTTGGGGTTTGTAACTGCATGTGAGAGTGACGTTTGCAGCCAAAAAATCTGTCGATGTACCAATTTCGGTAGGACTCACGCCCTGGTGAAGGTAAAATGTCGAGGTCATGGATTCATAGTGACCGGAATGCCAAGCAATACAATAGAGTTGTAAGTGATAAAGAAACTTTGCCATCTTTCGTCCTGCAGGGCCTCTTATCGTCTTCTTTGTGTTCATATTCGTTACTTAGCTAATAGTTATTAGACACATCCTGGATGAAGGTAGTTTTAAACGTTGCAAACTTGTTAAGGAGTCTCTGTCAATGCCAAGAAAAAACAAAAA